>NC_056728.1:1530831644-1530916644 GCF_019279795.1 Protopterus annectens | reverse complement strand
TTATGCAAATTAAATATTTTGGTGCAGATGTTTCAGTTAGTAAACACTTCAAAGCTCTTTCCTTGTTCTGTGCTCTAGAACCAAGCAACATTATGTTTCCACCATCTTCTTAGTGATAAATATGAAAACCTATGCTTTATAAGAATCTTGGCGAGTTTATGAATGTCAAACCAGAAAGATCAAACATTTCCCATTATCCAAATTATTTTGGCAGTAGGACTGCCTATGTCACACATAAACAACATTGTGGAGTCAGAGAAGAAGGAAAAGGTGAGTCTTAGTTTTGATCACCACCATATTCCTCTTTTCCAAGGTCATATGACCATTGACTAAGTATGTTTAGAAACAGAGAAATGAAGGCTTGTCCCCTGAAATAAAAATGCTAATATGTTATTTGTGAGCTGAGGAGTATGACTTTCTAACAGTCAGCTCCTGAGAATTTAGACATTTTACTTTGGATTAATCTTTTACCAGATAAATGACCCATGATCAAATATACTCAGCCAAGTACACTCCTTCATACAGGTTCACAATTTGCATAGGAAGAGAGAGCATTATTCTTAGAAAGCTCAGGGCAACTTGTTTGTTCTCTGGTCAAAGCATCTGCACAATAACCATTAATTTCTGAATGTCTTGTTTTAAACCTTTTGATGATAAAATATGACCCATGTATCTGAGCCTAGTAGTACTAATTGTTATTATTAGTTACTTCCATTTAGCCTGAGGTTATTCTGTCTAACCACTTCATTAACACATTCATTGTCATATTACATTGTTCTTTGACTTGGCTACGTTTACATATATCATCAATTACATATATAGCACCATTGAGCTCTATAATTATCATTGCAATAATGTAATGAAAAATTTCAGGTTTTGTGAAAATATCAAATAGAAGTCTTTGATATATCTACCCTTCCACAGGTAAGTTAAATGTATAAAGCTTGCAATGTTCCTTTTCAAGATTTCGTAACAATATCCCTGTTTAGAAACAAGCATAGATTGTTTCTGAAATGACAAAAATTACATCTTTAATTTTACAAAGGTGACAATACTCAGTTTTTATAGCTTTTCCAATTCTTGTCATGTTTAAGTAAGATTTTGTCTAGATTCACAACATTAGCACCACTGTTGAACAATTCATTATGAATTACAACCATTAGATCCATGCAACTATAAATTGTATTTCCTCACTGATTTCTTATATTTTGTTCTCACTTCCTTGTTTCAGCTATTCTGCATTTTTCTCTTGAATTCAGATCACATTATGCACATTTTCATCATAAATCTGTGTATTGTAATATCTAATTTACTTGAGTCTGTTGTATTATTTGCAGTCTTTTCAATTGCAAATTCATTTGTTAATTGCATACTTTAGAAAAAAAACATATTTTGCTGCAGCTTCCACAGACCTGATTAGTAGCAGAATATTTCCTTTTTTCATTTTTACAGCCACACCTGCTGCATGAGACCTTTTTCCATAAAACATTTGAGTAACTTCTCTTCCTTGCCAAATACTCCATGATTTAGTTTTTATTCATTTAAGTGTTCCATATCAGATTCACTCAGTGGACAATTTTAATTAATTGCAATGATTTAACTTCATATACTTTTCACATGTAAGTCGTGGTGTGTTAATCTGGTCGTCTCAATCATCGGCTTATTGTCAGATCATTTCTGATAGTGCATTTGATTATGTTTCCCACTAAACAATCATTAAGCTCATTCAATTCACAGTTTTTGCATGCTTTCTCCGTTAAGTAAAATAAGGATCACTGGATTCTGTAAAGCCTTGGTAGTTGTGAAGGACGGTTGGAGAATGTTTAGCATCTGCTACCTTTTGCCTCTTCTGAACTATGACAATCATGGGTCATCAGCTGATAGAGATAACCTCTTAAACTGTCAATTGAAATAGGGTGAACTTGTAATGGTACACTTCTTAATGGAACAAGTACAATTATGTGTTATTTCTGGCAATTCTTGGTTATATAAAGTGGTTCCACCTCTGTGGGATAGAGTAATCTCTTTGACAGAGGCATCTAAACAGGCCTTTTTTTTCTGTTGCTTGGAATAAATAAATATTTGTGCTACAGCAGCATTGTACAGGAGAATTATTACCCAGATTACAAACTGTGATGGCAAGGATGATAACATTGTCTACTATTAAGATGACCTACCTCTCACAGGTAGATATTTTCCAGTTGTTCTGACACTGAGCAAGAAAGCAATGCTTTTATTGGTGCTCACATACACACATGCATGCACTGATGATAGAAGGTCGATATCTACACACCCTGAATGTAACAAGACATATGAAACAATTTTAAATCTCTTTCTTATAAAATATATTTCATACTTCTTGCTACAAATTCTCCAGAGGAACTGCTTCTGTCTAGCACATACTTGCAGAACTTGCAAATTTAACATTTTTAATAAATGGTAAAGTGAATGTTATTATCATCATCCATTTTTTTATATCTTTCTGTACACCTGTTTTGCTGATAGAAAATTTCATTCCAACTGATTTATAAAACAGTATAATGCAATGCTTTTAGTAAACCTTTCCCTTACAGCATACCACAATATTTATTAAAAAAAAAACTTTGAAACAACTATCACGTTTGCAACTGTCATTAACCTTTCTATTATTTTTCATATTTCTGATGTTTAACACTAATTTTTATTGAAACTGCTGTTGTTTAGTAATCCTTCACATGCTGCTTCTGTTTGTGGCTATAAATCAAAATCCAGCTGTTTTTACATTTAGCTTTTCATTGCCCTTGGTCTCATACCCGGTGTCTCTATCTTTCATCCTCAGTGGTTAAATGCAACATACACTGAAATGTTATTATTTTGAATTATAACAATGTCTGGTAATAGCTTAAATTGCTGAGTTAAAATGATATTTTTTCTGTATTATCTATAATGGTGTTGCATACATTCTTATTAACCATTAAGTTGCTCTGATTTTTTATCCTTATTTTGTTTAATCATTTCTTCCTATGGACCTGAAACAATCAGTTGTCTGCTGATGTTTCCATGGTTGCCACATTTTTGACTACATTACAGGAGAGTCTAGCAGTGATCTTTTATTTCATTTAGTTATACGGTTTAGTCAATTATCCATTTAAAGCAATAATATTTACATTTATGCATTTGATTTTTTTTGTTTAGAATAATCTTGTTCACTACAGACTTAAAATGATATATATATATATAGGATCACTACAAAATACCGAAATTCCACAATCCCAGAATTCTGAATCCTGAGGACCAGAATCTTGAGATTGCGGAATCTCGAACGTAGTGAATGGGGATTGCCATACAGTGCAAAATGGGAACTTTGCTATTCACTCCACTGTAGTGCGATCTTGGAGTTGGTATATTTAAGTTGCAGGGGTTTCAGCAGGGTTTGCCCCCCTGCATACACATTAGAATAGTTTACCGTATGTTTACTTTTGTTTTTTAATTTAGAGATTCCGCAATCTCAAGATTCTGGCCCTCGGGATTGTGGAATTTCGGTATTCTATAGTGATTCCATATGTGTGTGTGTGTATATATAAATATATATATATATATATATATATACATATACATATATATATATATATAGATATATATATATGTATATATATATATATACATATATATATGTATATAAGTACATATATATATATATATATATATATATATATATATATATATATATATACATATATATATATATATATATATATATATATTTGGCTCTACTTTCATAAAGTGAAATCTCAAATCAAACTACACTTCACCGAGACCAAAAACCCAAAAGTAAAAAAAACACTGAAATATCAAAATACTGAATATCAGAATATGAAAAATAAAAATACACAACCACCAAAAACCCACAACCCAAAACAATTTCATATTTAAGTGTTTGCAGTGGGGGCTGCACCCCCTTCACTCCCCATATCCCCGGCAAATTAAATACATCAATTCTGAGATCACAATACATTGAGGAAAATGGCAGATAGAAGTATTCTTTAACAGTTTTAAAATCCTGAATGAAAAAATAATGCTTAAATAAAAAATAATGACATTAACGAACTACATAAAAACACTAATTTACCTACTATGAAAGCATTTCCTCACTGTTTTCTGTATAATGTTGTTTTATTTCACTTAGCCAAACTTCCACAAACATTAAACTGCACGTCCACCATTTTCCTTCCTTACAAACTAAAAATTTTAAAGGAACAGTGCACTACTTACACGGATACACATAACAAAATAGCAGACCAGTTGACAATTCAAACTGTGACCATTTAGCCTTTCAGGAATTTCCAAGTTCAGCTTAGTGATCTCCAGCAACTGAAATTCGATTATTTGGGATTTTGACATATGAAAGAAGATAAATATATACAGTATATATATATATATATATATATATATATATATATATATATATATATATATATATAGTTCCCCTTTATAATCTCAAGATACTGAAAGCTCGAATTTCAGTATCTCGAAACTATAAAGTCGAATAGCCCATAATCCCGAAACACACAAACATGAAAAACTGTAATCCAGAACATTCACAAACCATACACCACACAACACGCACACCATTCAACCCACAACACACAAACTACTCAATCCTACACTCCCCCCAGGATTCATGGAGCTCAGCGCAAAGACGGTTTTAGCCTTGCACTGAGCATCCTCCTAAATGATGGTATAGCAGCACCATATGAATATTTATGAGGGCGCACTGCTGCACCCTCGACATGCACAGGAACAGTGTGCGAGTGCAGGGGGAATGTTTAAGTGCTCTATGGAGGCTTAAACATGCCCCCACAGTTGCACAACCTACAATACTTACTATTAGAGTCCGCCTCTAATAGTAAGTAATTAATTCAGTGTCCGTGGATACTCAAATGTATGCTAAGCATACAAGAGTCTCCACTAACACTGAAATAAAATCAAAGTAGTAAACACACAAGCACATAGTGGAATGTTAAGCCCCGTCCTTAGAACTATCACAATTAGATTCCCTGTGTCCCTATTTTATATTTATATTGCTTCATTATTGAAAGTGTTAGCAAAGTGCAGCATGTTTGCCCGTCGTTGGCCTCTGCTTAGTGTAGCTTACACATCAAAATCATCAATATAGAAAATAACATGCAACATCACTGTTAACGTCAATAGTGTAGTGGTTAGAGCATCTGCCTATTAAACAGGCATGCACGGTTCAAGTCCCGCTATAGCACAAATCATGTGGAATGCTTATATGAACATATTTATACATCCTTTTGCTATATAACCTACATAATAACATGTAAATGTGAACTGGAGTACTGCATGAAATGTTTAACTAATGTCATTCAGTCAAAGTGGTAGTGTCAATATGAATAAGGCACCAGTAAGCAGGTGTAAGCACAAATAAGCAGTAGTAAACATATATAAGTACCAGTAATCAAGTCTAAGTGCATTTGTGCGGGTGTAAGCAGTGCCCACACACATTAAGCATTGTAGAAGCTAACCAAATTTAACAAACTGTAATTGGAAGATAGCACAGCCTACCATCATGCAAACATGCACACACCTGCTCACAACTGTTTAAAAGTGCCTTAATCACTCTGTATCCAATGGCCCTTGTTCTGGCAGCAACAAAATAAATGGCCTCTGCAAAGGCAAACCCAGGACCCTGCACACCACAGCCAGTGTGATTTACCACTAAGCCATGGCAGATATACATAGATGTGATGTTATCACAAACATATCATCCAGCACAGTCATGCAATAGCACAAGAAATGTATATAATTATGTAGATGTATGTGCATGTGTATGTACAGATATATATATATATATATATATATATATATATATATATATATATATATATATGAAGAATGAACTTTGTGACAATAAAGCATACAAAAAGAATGAGAAGGGAATCAACAGCAGCCCCAGTATTATTTAGTGCTGTCAGCTTATGTCATATCAAATTGAGCAGGGGTGAGCAAATCACTGTTACCCACACCACAGGCAGGACACTACCAGCGGGAGCAACATTGTCAATCTGCTAAGTCTACTTTACAAACAATCACAGGATAGTCCCTGGTGGGACTACCCAAAAATTGCTAGGTGGTGTGGACTTCCAACCATTACACAAGCAAGGGCAGGTATGTTCAAGGACCAAATGGTGGGAGAGCCTGATGATACATGGGTTGGGACAACATACGTGTAGGGTCCCTAATGCTGGGGAGAGGACAATGTGTGGAGGTGTGTCATGGCTGTGATAGCAGCCGGAGAATGGATGGTTTGTGTGTATATCAAACTCGTTTGGGATGGAGGAACCATGGGTATGAAATTATGGATCCAGGCATGTCAGGGTTGGATGGCCTGGTTCTAATTGGGCTGCCTCACACACACATGCATACATGTATATGTAGAAGTACATTCTCTGTAACACATGCATTGCTTTTGCAGACATAAATAACATGAATGTGCCCCTACAAACCTCAACAGTAGATAGAATAATAGGTTGTGTATAAGAGGGAAGGGACAAATCTGCAAAAATGCAGAAGTGTGTACTTTGTCCGAAGTCAGTGCTGTTATCAAAAAATAAATTGTGAGGACTTTCTCTTTATGAAATAGTGGAATAATTCCTGTGATCTGCCTGCTACGGCAATGCCAGTCACTAAACTGGCCCTATTTGTAATATAATGTTGCCAAACTTGTACATTACTAGTGCTCATGTGTGACGTGTGCGTTGCCACATAGTCATAGTTATTAATTTATTGTAGTGTCTTGTTAACGGGAGTAATGATGTGATGAAGTATAGAGTCTAATCTTGAAATAAAGACATGTGTGTCCCAGGTGGGACAACCCATAAATTGTGAATAGTGTCCTATTGGTCACTCATTTTACCACTGTTTGTGGACTAAAAGTTTGGGATGTCTGAGGATACATGGAGTGAGTCAACCCATGGGATGGGTCTACAGGAGTAGGGAGTGGCCAATGTGTAGTGGTGTGGATACACCGTGTATCCAACTGGAGAATGGAAGATTGCTGTGTCTGTGAAGAGTTGGGGTGGGTGTTTGGGGAACTAGGATCCATGGGTATATGGATATATATGCAAATGAAGCAGCACAGCAATAGTGTAGTGGTTTAAGCATAGATAAGCTGTAGTAAGCATATATAAGCACCAGTAAGCATGTTTAAGTGTGTTTGCATGGGGATATGCATCGCCTACACAGATTAAGCAAAGTAGAAGCTAACTGAGTGTAAGAAATTGTAACGGGAGGTTACAGACATCTCTCTCTCTCTCTCTATACATATATATATATATATATATATATATATATATGTGTGTGTGTGTGTGTGTGTGTGTGTGTGTGTGTGTGTGTGTGTGTGTGTGTGTGTGTGTGTGTGTGTGTGCATAGATATACACAGATATATGGCTATGATAGGAAACAGCACACAAGAATGACATATGTTCACAGGCTATGCCAATGGAAGTGAGGGGCCCAAGAAAGAAACATGTAACACATAGCATAACCCCCCCCCCGCCGGACAGATGAAACATACACACAAACCCACAAATAATGTAAATAGTCCACTGGTCGCCAGACCACAGGCAGGATAGAACCAGGGGGGGTACAGAGTGCACCCGTGAAATCTAATTTTGGATCACAGACAGGAGCGTCCCTTGCAGGATGCCCCAAAAATTGACATATAACCAAAGGAAGGTGATACGATGACCATTTTGGCTTGGGTGGGTACATAACCGGAATACAAGGGTGGGAAAGCCTGATGACCCATGGGTCGAGACAATGTACGTCCTGGGTCCCGTGAAGTGGAGAGTGAGCAGCGTGTAGTGGTGTGTTCAGACCCGACCTGCTCCCAGAGGAAGGATGGGTGCTGTAGAGGAGGTGCGGGTGGGGGAACTATGGGTAGCTAGATATGGGTCTAGGTGTGCAGGTGTTGGTTGATGTGGGTCTATATGGATAGCCCCAGGGATGTTAGCAAAAGTGTTTTGTGGGCAGAGGCATCGGCCAACGTGCAGCCACACCCGCTACGAGTCCCACTGCACAAAGTCTAATCTACATGGCAAAGAACAGAATAACCAAATGTAGATGTAAATATGTAAAGGAATGTGTGTGCATATCTACTCATAGCTACATGGAGATATACCTCTCCCTCTCCATAGTACAAATGTATACATACAGAGATGGAATACATATACATACCCTCATATAAATATATACATATGCAGACACCCATACACCCATATGTTGTTAGATATACATAGTCAGCAATTTATAAATATATACATGTATGCATACATATACAGTTATATCTGTACATAGTAATGTAGATATATATATATATATATATATATATGTGTGTGTGTGTGTGTGTGTGTGTGTGTGTGTGTGTGTGTGTGTGTGTGTGTGTATGTGTAAATATACACATTTAAATAGCTAGGATATGATACAGCAGTTACGAATTACATATGTTCACAGGCCGTGCAAATGGGGGTGAGGGGTCCAGTCAACAAACATGTAATATGTAGCATCAACCACCCCCACCTAGACAGGTGAAACATACAGACACAAGATACAAGTAAACACACCACTGCTTCCCAGACCACAGGCAGGATACTACCAGTGGGAGAGACCTGCCAGGTCTAATCTTGAAACAAAGACATCAATGTCCCTTGTGGGACACCCCAAAAATTAATGATCATTGGAGTCAGTCCCTGTAATGATTCATCCAACCAGGCTGTATATGTACAAGGACCAGTAGGATGTGCAAGCCTGATGACCCATGGTTTGACACAATGTACGACATGGGTCCTGACATGTGGAGAGTGGGCAGTGTGTAGTGGTGTGGTTAGACCCCACCTGCACCCACAGTAAGGATGACTGCTGTAGAGGAGGGGCAGGTGGGGGAACTATGGGTATGCAATTATGGGCCTAGGCATGCAGGGGTTGGCTGACGCAGTTGTATTAGGACTGCCCCGGGGATGTAAGTACGCTTATGCCCATACCTCCCAACCCCTAAGAGCAAAACCACTGGACAGAACATAAACCGTTGGGGGAAGAAATAGGGACAGAAAGCACATATTCCACTTACAGCCTTAGAAATCTGATAGAATAATAGGTTATGCATTAGCATGACTCGACTGAAGGATGTGGGGTCCTAAACCCAATTACTTGTCTGTATTTAATGGTGTCATTTCCCAGGTATTTTCCAGACAGGTGCAGATTGTAAGAGGAACACAGCAATAGAATGAAGCAAACTCTGGACAAGCCGCGGATACTGTGCAGTCAGCCGGCATGCTTATACCTAATGGGCAGCCATTCCCAATATGGGTCCCACCGCAGCACAGTCCAGTTTATATGGCTAAGTACGGTATAACCATATCTGTTATTGCATAACCCACTACACAACATCTACAAACACATGGTTGCAACACCCCACTGTAGGCATGTAAGCCAATGTAATAGGCATCACAAGGTATTATTGTAGTCCTCACCCCCACTCAGGGGTGTGAGTGTCTGATGCATTCACCAAATGCAGTGCATTTGCAAGTGCAAGAGCAAGCGGGTGTAAGTCTGTTTGGCCACCAGTATACGAGTACCAAACTGGTGAAGCAATGTAGAGACTGAGTTTAAGAAATTGTAACCGGAGGTTAGCATTGCTTAGCACCGCGCTTGTAAAGTCTTGTAAAGCCTGTGTGTAAAACACAGGTCCCGTACATACTAATCTATAAACATACCATTGTACAATATAACGCCATTGGGTAGTGTAATAATATATGTAAGGGACAGACCACTGCAGTGACTACGAATGTTGTGGAAACTACAAGGATTTATTGTTAATTGAACTCTTTCTCTCTCACCCTTACCATATGTGCAAAAATAACTGATTTACACAACTCACTTGGTATATCTACACTTCTAACCATTGTTGGGATATATGTCCTATTTGTTTATAAATATTCACATCTGTTTCTATGCATGTGCCATGTTAAAATACTCCCATATTGGTGTCATGTTGCCATCAATGAAACCTACATGTTGTTGTAATGGCCACTGTTTACCCATATATGCATGTGTTTTGCCTGCTCTGTGACTATTTTATATCTCGTGCCCTCAGTAATGGGAATACCTATGCATGCTGTTATAACTAATAGTGAATGCTGTTGACTATTACTAACCCATATCTGCCTTAAAGATGCTATAACATAGCTCGTATGGGAAGGTCAGTCCCAGCGGACCCACCTGTCCCACCTCAGCTGGCCATGGCACCGGGCACCAGCACATCTGTTGGCCCTACACCACCTTCGGGTGGAACCGCCACAGGGGATAGGGCTCACCCTCCCGGGAGTGGGAGCGGACTGGAACATGCCACCCATGGTACAGTCTGGGCCGTGGTGCGTAGGGAGCTCGACAGGGAGATTCGAGACCGCCTATGCCAACTTGAGGGCCGAGTGGCGCAACTAGAGGGTGAGCCTGCCCCTCCTAGACAGCCCAGTCTGCATCACATGTACCTGGAACCTTTAGGTGTCATGTGCATGCCAGGATCATGTGCCTGAGAGAGGGGTGAGGACAACAGTAGTATGTTGTGATGCAAATTAAAAAGGTTACATGTGTCCAGTGGACACGTGTGTGAAATGGACAGCTAGTATGGGGCAAAAGTTGTTCTGGGAACATATTGGCCTTTTGTTTCAGTTTTTGTAAGGTGAGAGTGGGATGTTGGGGAAGTAGAGAAGGTATGCTTGTGGAGGATAGGTTGGGTAGGATGACAGATAAGACAGAAAAGACAGCATACAGGGGCAGTATATGACACATGTGGGGGGATACACCTTGGACAGGGAGGGGTGTTTGGCAGTCACAAGCCCATGAGCCCCCAAATGGAAACAGTGGGACCACCCATGGGCAGCCACCACTGCACCTTCACAGCCACAAAGATGGCTGTGCTGGGGGCTGTCTAGGAAGGGCAGGCTCACCCTCTAAATGTGCCACTCTGCCCTCGAGCTCATGTGCTGAGGAGGGATGCAGAGTATATTGGGAAAAAGATGCTAAGGATGAAGCTGCCAGGTAACAGGAAAAGAGGGAGACCTAAGATAAGGTTTATGGATGTGGTGAGAGAGGACATGCAGGTGGTTGGTGTGACAGAGCAAGATGCAGAGGACAGGAAGAAATGGAAACAGTTGATCTGCTGTGGCGATCCCTAATGGGAGCAGCTGAAAGAAGAAGAAGATCTGTCCAAAGCTCAGATGACTTGTGACTGCAGCTATGAACAGTGGCCCATTATTGGCATGTCACTGTGATAACCTCAGACAGTGACTGTCATACCACTGTTCCATGTGACGTATGTTCAATCAGGGATGCGATGGCAGTAACTCTCATCACTGTCACCGTGTACTGACTGCAATCCTCACACTATGCTTCTGCAGTTCACAAATGTGTATTCTGTGAGTAACACAAGAAACAAATGGTTCCACACACTGACCAGTCTACAGATGACCCTACAGATGGGGGTTTTCTTGTCAGTTATTAAAACATGCAGACTAGCCATTACCACACACAACCTGTTAAATTGGCAGTAGTCTGAATGAAGCATAGCTACACTTACATGCTGTAGTCATGTCTGGCACATCACCCTCCTGTATTTAGGCTATTTTCCATTGCGTATGTTGTTTGAAGAATATTCAGATTCCATCTGTGATGCTGTATACCAAACACCAGATCCAGGTTCCACTCACAGCGACTGTCATGGGCAAACACCAACATGATGTTCCTAGATATAGTACTGTGTTTCCATGCAATTGGCTATGGGAATGTCACCACAGCTGTTCCACATGCAATCAGCAAGAGAAGGAATGCAATAGGTGCAGAGGCCATAACCTGATTATGACCATCACTTACAAAACACAAGCTGCTGCTGAGCAGGTGAACATCTCTACACCCACCAGAGAGTGTGTGGGAGGGACAGACAGAGGCAAAGTACATCAGAAAAGGGCTGGGAGACTAAAACCTAAGCATCTTCTGTCACACACCTACCAGTACAGGGGTTCAAACTCCTGACTGACTAGCCATTACTATTACAAGTGCATGCAATTACTCCATGTGCCACATAGCTGACATGTTGCTGTGCTGTAAGAACATATATGTGTGCTGGTGAGCGACATCTGCAACAGAGATATAGTAGACATACATTAGGTGTAGCACACAAGGCTGCCCACATGAACAGATGTCATTGTCAACACAACCACACTCTTTAAGGGACTCGGACACATTGGCCCACTTTGGCAGGCTCACAAATGCACTTCCTAAATACTTAGTTTGCCATACTACAGTAATGCACAGGTATTACATGCACCACAGGGGTTATCCTGAGGTTCTATGGGCTAGGGCATGTGAACGTGTCTAACATCAGTCAGTATGCCAATGGGAGTTATACTGGGTGTGACTGTGGTTGAGAACATCATACCCCACATGAAGACACAAGGTGCCAGTACGGACATGCATGTGCGCATTGCTTCATGGGTCTGTAGTGGTTGGCTGTGCAAGATGGCTGTACAAGGCTGGGTGAGGGCTAATCCTTGGCATCAGGCCACCTGACAGTGGTCTGCAGTGTGGTTCAGGGGTATAGTGTCTGCAATGTCCCACACATATGGGTATTGTATTAACCGTCCTGTCATCCTGATTACTATTGTGTGTGACCATTGCTTTGCAATGCATGCCATGTCTGTGTCTGATAGTCCTTGACATGGACATTGCCTGGGATGTGTACGTTCCACATTAATGTACAGTGACATGTTTAAGTGTACCTGGTTTGCCTGACACATGTTATGTACACAGACTGTCATCATCAGATGTGCCAGTCCTGGCCTGGTGTGGCAGGACCTGCTAATAGACAGCAGGTTGACCCTGCACCTGCATTGATAGTATAATACAGGTATTACCTGGTGACAGTGGCATCTGTCCATACAGGGCATGTATGTAAGGCATTATATGTCCTTTGTGGATCACATTTGATGGCACCACATATGTTGCAGGCATCCAGTGGGGAACATAGTGAAAGTGCATTGTCCACAATTATGTGCATATTATACTGGTGAACAGGGTGCCATGCCCTCTGCAGCCACACAATGTGCAGGGTACTAGCAACATAGCGGGATTTTCTAGGCAAGTGTGTTTGTGTATGACACATGGGTTCAGACCGTATTCTGGGTAATAGTAGCATTGGTTACTTTGTTCACCAGGCCTTTTGCCAGATGTAGGGGTATGGCTTGCCAACCTATGCTCTCGGCTGATTGAAATCTGTAATCCTCGTGAGGTGGACACTGTGACATATAATATAGGAAAACTACAAAACCCGCTTCTCAACATGCCCAGTGGTTAGACACTCTTAGCCACCTCCACACAGGCTCAGACTGGCAAACACACACAAACACCTACCATGTCTTGGAATAGAACTCCTACCTAACTAGTTTAGCACACTACAGCATTACACAGTCATAGCACATGCTATGTACATTGAATGACATCAACAGGTTTACCAAAGTAGGGCACTTCAAATTTCCTGCAAGTGAGTAGCCCAAAATGCATTGCTCACAAAACAGACAGTGAGACACACTCAACACATCCCCAACTGACATGCGTGGGTAGAGAACCCATGACCAAGATCTATATCCCACTATGGTATGGAAATATTATAGGACACACCACGAGGATTACTAGGGAACTTGTTCCCCAGAGGTGTATTTGACAAGGAATGACATCAGCAGGATTACCAAGGTAGGGCACTGTAAATGTCCCATGAGTGAGTACGAGTGAGTAGGCTATAAAGCAGTGCTCCCTAAACAGAAATTGAAACACAAACAAAACATACATAACTGCCATGGTCATGGATGGAACTCTACCAAAGTTCTAAATCACACTCCATTAGCATGCAGTTACCCGACGTGCTACAGAGATTACTGGGTTACAGCAGTCCCAGAGGTGTATTTCTAGGTGGGTGACATCAGCATCCTTGCCAAAGTGGAGTATATGAATTGTAAGGAGTGTGCGTACTCTAAAAAGCATTGTACCCTTCTCAGGCAGACAGAGACACACAATTGACAAGCTTGGGATTAAAACACCTACTAAACTAGTTTATCACACTACAGAATTACATAGTTACAGGACTTGCTACAAAGATTAATGGGTTATTGCAGTTGCAGAGGTGTATTTCTAGATGGGTGACATCAGCATCCTTGCCAAAGTTGAGTATCTGAATTGTAAGGAGTGTGCGTACTCTGGCAAACAGAGACACACATGCATACAGTTGGCAAGTCTGAGATTAGAACACTTACCAAACTAGCTTATCACACTGCAGCATTACACAGTTACAGGACACACTATAGTAATTACTGGGTTACAGCAATCCCAGAGGTGTATTTCTAGGTGGGTGACATCAGCATCCTTGCCAAAGTGGAGTATATGAATTGTAAGGAGTGTGCGTACTCTAAAAAGCATTGTGCCCTTCTCAGGCAGGCAGAGACACACACTTGGCATGTCTGGGATTAGAACATCTATCAAATTAGCTTATCACACTAGACAGTTACAGGACAGACTACAGAGATTACTGGGTAACAGCAATCCCAGAGGTGTATTTCTAGGTGGGTGACATCAGCATCTTTGCCAGAGTTGAGTATATGAATTGTAAGGAGTGTGCGTACTCTTAAATGCATTGTTCCTTTCTCAGGCAGACAGAGACACACATACACACACAGTTGGCAAGTCTGATTAGAACACCTACCAAACTAGCTTATCACACTATAGCATTACACAGTTACAGGACGCGCTACAGCAATTACTTGGTTATAGCAATCCCAGAGGTGTATTTAAAGGTGGGTGACATCAGAATGATTGCCAAAGAAGTTTCAAGTGTACTGCGAGTTGTACATGTCTTTTAACTGTGTGTACCCGCTGCTTACTATCACGAAAACACATGTACACCCACTTAAAAGTGTCTTATTCAGTCCTAAATGACATTATCAACAACCCTTGCAGGTCTTGAACCTTGAACCATGCACACCAAGATCACTGGACTTACCACTAAGCCATCTGGGTTGTATACCTGGTTCATGGTTTTTATAATACACATTTTATTACAGGTATTCCACAGTATTGAAAACAAATGGGATAGTCACTTTGTGTACATATGTGCAGTACCCTTGAATGCACTGTACTCTGTGAAACAACATAGATAAGTGTACATATCTACAACGGTTATACTAAATACATATATGCACTTACAGGATGCGTACACACACACGCATGCACACACATACACACACACACATATATATATATATATATATATATATATATATATATATATATATATATATATATATGCATATACACAGGCACAGCTATAGCCATATATATAAACATGTCTGAACACCCTTTGTGACACAGAAGTGTTCCAAAGGAATGGACGTGTACACAAAACAGAGACAACTCTTGTATTATAACATTTAAATCATAATCAGTTCGCCAGAGAAGGGGTGGTTGTTGTGTATGTAGAGTTTGGGGTGGGGAATTTTGGCTAAGGAAATATACTCTGGGGATTGTGGAGTTTGGATGGGGGAATGATTGGTATGAAAATACACCCTGGGGACCACTTCTGTGTCACTGCTCGACAGTGGCACAGGACAATAACATACCCAACAGTAGTCATTCTTGACTATCTATTCCTTTCTATTCCTAACTATGTAATAATTTGTAGACTCCACTCACCACAGATGACTACCATGGTGTGCAACATGTTAAAAGACATAACACATGTATATGCCTGGCTACAGGGTAGTCACACACACACACAAACTTGCCAATATTGTGCTTACAAGTCTTGCCTATGTAAAGGTAACTAGTAGAGTGGTATGCAGTTGGGGTATGTGCTACAGAACCCATACAATTATACTTAATCTGATTTTGCTTCCGAGCTGGGTGACATCACAGGACTGATTACTTGCAGTGGGGAGGGGGAAAGGGTGGCTTAGTGGATGACAAGGCTAAAGGCTAGTGCATAAGGTGGTTTCTCTTTGGAAAGCAGTAAAGCCCACTATTATGACAGGATGCAGACACAAACACACATAACCACTTGCTGACACACACACTCAAGCATTTGCTGGCACACACACAGTTGCCAGTGGTGGGATCAGAACTCCTGCCTATCTACAGATCACTATTACAGTACTACTCAGTTATGAGAAGCGCCACAGAAATTACAAATTTCAAGGTAGTCAGAATGCCCTTTTAAGATTGAGGACATCAACAGGGATACTGACAGTTAAGATGTACATAGTTGTACACCTGTGTGTTTAAAGTAGAAGTCCATTACAACCTGTAAGCACAAACAAGACATATCATCTGCATGTAAGACATAGGTAGGCCTGAGAGGTATAGTTATAGCACAACAAGCCCTGAACTGGAGTATGCCCATATGTGGAATAGACAACTACTATCACTATACAGGGTTACAGTGGTCAAGCTCATACACATAGAATCCATGGGACTTGCTTGGATGCATTGACTCCAATTACACAAGGTGACAGTGGGCATGCTCATACACTTAGTAACACAAGGCCATTTGGGATGCACTACTACAACTACACAAGGTTATACTGTCCCTGCTCATACACTTAGAAACAAAGGGCTTGTTTGGATGCACTGACTCAAATTACACAAGATGGCATTGGGTACGCTCATACACTTAGTAGCACAGGGCTGTTTGGGATACACTCTGATTCTAACCACAGAAGGCCACAGTGTGCATGCTAATCCACTTAGATGCACAGAACACATTGTAATGGACTCCTATTGTAAACACACAGGTTTACAGCTATGTACATTTTAACTGTCAGTATATATACACATCACACAGGTTTACTACCAGATACCAGTATGTGGCCCATAAATTATATATCTGTGTCTGTGCTGAGTGATACACATGCATACATGTACATGAAGTACTGCCATATATATATGAATTATACACAATCATGCATGTGTGAAAGTGACAGACAATTGGTTAACTGGGACACACAGGTGGATGCAAAATACAGCATGTGTCACACACATTGCTGTCCTGAAAGGCATACATTGATATCGAGTTGTGGACAGTGGCATTATACTTGGAACAGTGGCATGTACAAGCATAATGTGTTTGCCCCATTGTGTAATGGTACTGAGGTGCAGGTGTCAAGATGACCTCTCCCGGCTGTGTTAGCAGTTGTCATTATTAGCAGGACTGCTCCACTAAGTATATCTGACATTGGTCATCTACACAATGTCTGCTGCTGTCCGTCACCTTAGATGTGGCATTTGATACCAAGCACAATACAGCCACTCACAGTGATGTCATGTTACGAGTGGCAACCGCTTGACCAAAACAATGAGCCAATGTCCTGCTGTAATTATGAGGTTGTCCAGTGTCTGTCATTCCGGGATGACATGACTGAAAGAAGACAAGTCTTTGTGACAGATCACTTGCTTCCATGATTCAAGGGAGTGTGGATAATACCTAGGTCACATTTACCCATATAGTGCCATTCCAAGGCAAATGTCCTAAACACAGAAGTAACACCCTGACACCTACAAGACAATTGCATTGGATGCTTATGCAAACCAGTGCTAGATGTGTGGCTGTCATAATCCATTTGCTCAATGTAGAACCTACAATGGGGAATACTGACATCTGTGCAGTGAGGAATACCTGGCTGAAGGCTCTGTAGGGCACAATAGCACTACCGCCATATAACTCAGATCCTGACATGTAGGCCATAACACTGGTATGGACCACTCCAGGTGGTGGTGCCCACATATTCATAAAGGCTACTCACAAGTAAAGACCACTACTCCAACATAATGCATCACAGATGCATCAGGTACAAGTGACAGTGGCAAAAGCTGCATTCTAGGTTGTATCCTCATATACATCCACCACCATGTCCTCAGACTACCAGCACACATCTATAAATGTGATATGAAATAGTATGGTACAACACCAAATAACCTTGGACTGGTGGACTGTACCTAGCCCTACATCAACTGTGCAAAGTACCCATGTACTGACACAGTTGCATAATGTGTTATGCAATGCAATAATACTACTGTTTGTAACCAGGTCAGTTGTACACATGCCAGGGTCCCTCGGATGTTGTCAGCATTAACACAGTTGACTGTTGCTGTTCACCAGTAAACAACACCGTCATGGTTGGATATGATCTAGATGTACCTGCCCTGGATATGTACATCCCACACTCATACAACATAAATGAAAATACCATAGCTGTTGTTGTCCTTTGTACATACAGGTGGCTACATTCATTACACACATGCACATGGAAGATAGGTCCATGGCTGCTGAATGCTAACAGTACATAAGGTTTGATATCTATGTTGACAGAGGTAATATTCTCTCTCTACTGGTCACCCATGACACCTATCATATCATACAACAACCCATGTGGTGTGTATGTCATTAGACATGTCCACCAAATGCAATGCCTACCAACATACCCAAATAACAGGATCATAGGACCTACACACATGGCCTGTATTGACAGACTCAGGGAAATACAGCTATGCGCTGTATGTTCCTGAGTAGTTACAGGTGATGTGTCATGTACAGCCATGTGTGAACCACAGCTCCTACGTATACCCCATGTCAACAATTGCAAGCCATGTATGCTGTGTGATGTCTGGACATTAACTTTATTACCACAATAGCCAGAATGTGCTGGGGTGAGATGTTTGCAAGCCACAGACTTCTCACATGCTTGAATGAGTTTAATGCCTAGCTCAAACAGAGCACATTGCTGGCACTCTTCCAGTAATCATGAGGTGTGTGTGGCAAATATGATGTGTGTGTGGCAAATATGATGTGCTCACTGTTGCCCATTACAGTGCCCTGGCTTCACAGTGGAATTGTCAACTAACAGTTTATGGGATCATGATATGGAATATTGCTGTGTGTGTGTGTCTTGCTGATATGTGCTGTTGGCATAAATGTACACTTAGCTACTCAGTGAAGGTGGTTGTATCTCCTACCAGTACATGAATACAACATCCATTATGGTATAATGCTCAGCTAAGTTTCACACATGGTGTGGGGAAGGTGTGGAATGTATCCTCATGACCTGCTAGTCCACTTACTGATGGAGACTGCATATGTGTACATGTATTGATGTGTGTTTAGATTCCATGCGTGTGCAGTGTCTGTTGCAATGCAGCCTCAACATTGCCAACTGTATATGGTGATATGATCAAAGTACAGTAAGCTGTACTTTAGGTATGGACAGATGTTTGGACATAACTACTAAGTGGTGAGGCTACTTCGCAGATGAATGATTACTGTGGACAGCTCACAGGTGTGTTACAACCATTACTCCAATTACCTGTGTAACTGCTAAACTATGGTTTTGTTAATTGAAGGGGAAGACACACAACATAGAATGCAGTAAGGGTGACACTGAAGGCAAACCTCTTGACACCTGTAACAGTAACACCTCCCCTGTGTATATATCAGCACAGTTGGCAAAGGATAGAGCCAGTATGCTTTGTAGCACGTGTGATAGAGCTGTAACCCTGTAATACCTATCATGAGATAGGCAGGTGTTTGATTCACAGTACTGGCACGTGTGGGTGTGTGTGTGTCCATATACGTTACGTATGGTGGGGAATACATCCCAAATGTTTTTCACTCTCCTGTACACTGTTTTAGACATCTGTACAGAGTTTGTTTGTTTGCCTTTTTGGCTTTTCCCAGTTAGGGGTTGCCACAGTGGAACTCCGGTCCACTAATGATTGGCAGTAGGTTTTTATTGTGCTGAGTTGCCAGCCTGATGCCCAACCTTCAATGAAGGCACACCCATTCACGCATGTCTTTCGAACGCCACTCGACCACAGGGAGGACATGCAGACTCCACACAGAAGGCACTCCAGCCAAGAATCGAACAGGAGAACCTCTTGCTGTGAGGCAACAATGCTACCACTGCACCACCGCGGCTTCTGACATCTGTACAGAGTGAAGTGTAGAAAGCAAGACATAGGCAGGAGTTTGAATCTCGCACATGTCAAGTGTCTGTATGTGTGTGACATAGGTGTATATCTTTGTGAATGCCACAGTGTGTGTGTGTGTGTGTGTGTGTGTGTGTGTGTGTGTGTGTGTGTGTGTGTGTGTGTGTGTGTGTGTGTATGTATGGCTGCCTGGTCCCTGGAGTGAGGCTGTATCTTACCATAGTAAAATGATAAGACCCCCTCCCCCCATCCACTCAATGCAATCTAGCATCCCTGTTGATGTCATCAATCTTAGAAGGGCATTCTAACCACCTGTAAACATGTACGCTCTGGGGTGAGGCTTGTTGTTACATAGCCTACTGATGAATCCCCCTCCCCACATACACCCACCTCATTCGAGTATCCCTCGATCTTAGGCCATTCTGACTACCTGTACATGTGTAATCTCTGTGGTGTGTCTTGTAATTGTGTAGTACTGTAATGATGATTTGCACATAGGCAGGGTATCTCATCCCAGCACTGGCAACTGTGTGTGTGTCAGAGTGTGTGTTACTGTGTCTGTGAATCCCTAAGTGTGTGGGTGTGTTACTGTGTCTGTGAATCCCTGAGTGTGTGGGTGTATATGTGTGTTTGCATCCCATCATGGGAGCAGGTATTACTGCTTCCCAATGATAAACCACTTTTTCCGCAAGCCTTTACCCCTGTCATCTGCTAAACCATTCTTTTACCTCCTCCTTGTTCCAGGTAACTAAACCTGTGATGTCACCCACTATGGATGTGACGGCTCTAGCCACAGTAGCTTACTACACTGCTATCATGTTCTTGGATCATTAGATCAATAAACATGTTTGAAATTTGTGAGATTATAGCTGTGATGTGGAAGCTACAAAGTGCATACAGGTATTGTCATACAGACCTGTGAGTAGTCTACATTTACATATGGGACACTAAGCGCAAACACTGACATCCCCAGCACATGCAATTACACCAGAAAGAGGAAGGCAGAACATCAAGATCAACATGCATTTACTGTTGCTACACATGATACATACTGTCAAAAGTACAAAATGCATTCTAAAAATGTAGTACATGGTATGTCTGCTGCTTGTCAACACTACTCAACAATGGTAATCTACAATTGTCTTCCTAGTATGTTCATCCTGTGCATCAGCCCATATGAGCATGTCCCTGCACCAATGGTGTGGATGACAGGGATGTGGCACAGGCATCATCATATGCACAGGGTGATAATGTTTGCCAGAGGCCTAGGCTGCACCATTGGATGACATCATTTGTGTGGGATAGGGCCTTTATCTCATTGGGCATGTGTGGATGTTATGTGTGTGTTTGTTGAGGTGCCCTACATTTGTTACTGGTGTGTGTGTGTGTGTGTGTGTGTGTGTGTGTGTGTGTGTGTGTGTGGGTGTGTGTGGGTGTGTGTGTGTGTGCGTATGCACACAAGTCTGGCATGTGTCTGACCTACATAGGAGTATTATTGACAGCTGCAGACTGTACAGGGCAGGGTTTACAGTTCATGGTATCTGGCCACGGCCACGTGGCCTGCGCCTGCCAGGGGTTGCACGGGCACTATCAGGCAGAGGTCCAGATTGGGTAATGTCTGATGATGCATGTCCACTGGAACAGTGTCCCATTTGGGATCATCCAAGACCATGTGCACATGGTCTGCTGTGTCCTGGCGAGGACAGCACAGCACCAGCTGCACTGCTGCTGCTGCTGCTACTATGGGAGTGGGCATGTGATGTAACATGTTCACGTGGACCTTCAACTGGTGATGTGGCTGGCCTATGTCCACATGCCTGACGCCTCACTCCTACCAGATGTTCCAGCACAGACATCCCACGCTCGAGGATTGACATGCCAAGGTCAAGGACTCCTGCCATGTCACCCATTCATCTATCCAAAACATTTGCAAGATGATGTTGAGCATTTGCAATTGCCTGGATGTTATCAGTTAAAGAACGGACAGCAGCCCTCTGAATCCTCAGATCTTCTATGTCGCCATTCAGCACGTGCCTGTGCCTGCATTACAGCCTGAAACATGCGTCTGGTGGCCCCAGCTGATGTGCTATGTCTTGCAGGGGCATGATGGCCAAAAGTCCTGCTATGAGCAGCCCTGGGCACATGCCTGTGTGGGACATCACCAGTCAGTTGGCTGGGAGCATGGTGTTCAGGCACACCTTCCATAGTCCCCACACATTCCTGTTCCATGCTGCCACCCACCAACTGTCCTTCCTCTATGGCCACTGGTGATAGGGTATGTGTAGGATGAGAACTGTGTGCAGGGATGAGGGGGATACAGGTGGAATGGCAACCAATGGCACAGATTCAGCCACTGACAACCCTGCCTGTGCCTCAATCATACTTTCATCATCACTGCTAGAATCTGTGGGGACACTAACATCATGTGGACTGCAGGAGGGCAACACACCTACAGTAACACCTGTGAGGGGCAGACAAGAACTGTACATTACAAGTTATACAGCACACTACAGACACACAGACAGACACACTGACAGACACACAGACACACAGACAGACACAGACAGCGTCACATGATATGGCACCCAACGGCATGCAGCATGCATGTGATATGGCAGAAGGCATTCAGCTTGGACAATTATAGTTATAGCTATCATACATCCCTTTGTAGCACAGAACAGCATGCATGTGTTATAGCAGAAGGCATGCACCTTACACAATTATAGCAGTAGTTAGCAGACATCCCTGTGTTGCACCATTTGTGTTAGTAGGTCATGGCCCAAACCTGCAATGCAATGCATGCACTATGCACAGTTGCACTGCACTGTCATGTTTTGTGCAACATACCCCACATTTTAACAGACCATCGCTGACCTGTGTACACCTGCCCCTAATGATTTGTGTTGGTCACTGCCCCTATGTGTGATGAGGACATGAGCAGAAGGGTATGTTGAGTGAATACTGTGTTTGCCTCAGCCCTAGCTTGCATATCTCCCCCACAGCAGTGCATGTCTGTTCAACATTATTCTGCTTACCCCTGAGCTGAGGCTACAGACAATGTGCATGTGGCTGTACACACATGTTTGACATGGCTGTCCCTACTTTGCAATGGTGCCACAGACCTGCATAGGTTAACAGTACAACAGCCTGATGTGTGGCATATGACCTTGCTAGTCACATGTAGTATGACATGTCTTCTGCTGACGTGTTGACTGGTATGCATACTTGTTTAACACAATGGTGTCCTTTCAAATATACAGTGAGGTAATGGTGTCCCAATGCAGGGACGTGTTATACTAACATGGACCTTCAGCTGATGCAATGTTGTCAGTCCACCCTACAGATATACAGTGACATACTGCACATTGAGCTGATGTGCATAGCCATTGCAGGGCATCATTTGGCATCACTATTGCTATACGGTGTGAGTTACAGACATAGTTCATAGCCATGACTGTGTTCAGATACAATACATATCTAATGTGGAAAGTGACCCACATCACCGAGGTGTATACACACTAAACCCTAATGTGGGATGTGTGACACAGGTCACTGAAGGGTATACAGATGACACCCCTGCACATCTGCAACCATATTGCTGATGCCTGGCAACTATGCCCAGACATGGCTAACCTAGCAGTACTCCATGTCCCACATGCCATATGTGTACCTCACACACATGAGGAGCAAGCATGACAGTGATGTTTGACACCAGCAAGGTGAATGCACTGTATCTGTGGCCTGATGTGGTTGTAAGTGTATGTTGTGTAACATATGTATGTATTTGGATACTGTATAGGTGAAAACTTTCATGTGGTGACACACTCAAGATGTTCAAGACATGTTATGTGGTGGCTTGATGTCATGCCTACACAAGCTGTGCACAGGCCTGTATGATGTTTAGGGTGTCACATCTGTAATATCACCATTACACAAAGGCCATAGTTGCATTGTCTCGAGCCAATGTACAACAGGGTGTGCACACATGTACATCCCTTCTGCTGTGTGTGTTGCTTCATGTCTCTGGCCACCCTCCATGGCCATGTGTAAACATGTTTTGTCCAATCGCTGTGATGGGCATCTATTCCACATATTAGCGTTGCCCCATATGACATACACCCATAGATGTCATATGCTCCGCTGAGGACAGGGTTATGCAGACAAAGGGTGGTATGTTTGGGATGAGAGATATCATGTTTTGCAGGATAGTTAACCAGTGTTGCAGTCAGCCCAAAAAATGTCATGGACATGTCAGATAGCACATGACATTGTGCGGCAGTCATACCACCATACATTATATGTACGTGTGTTAAATGGCCACATGGCAGATAGCATGCAATTAATATGATCTGTGCATTACCAAGCCTGATAAATAATAAAAATCTCACCTGCAACAGGCTGCTTTCGCTGCAAAATGCCAGAGGTACCTAAATAGGAGTGTCACAGCAGTAAGATCATTATCCACACCTGTGTGATAGCTACAGGATGCAATGTGCATGTTAGCACATCAGCCAGTACAATAGACTATACTATGGAGTATACACATCTGTGTAAACATAGAGTAGCAAACTATAGTATGTGGCATGTGTGCATACATGCCTTGCATATGATGTTACGTTAAATATTGTACAGTAACACATGTAACTATATGAATTATAGTTTTGCTCTATGTGTAGTAATGACTTACCAGGCAACTCCTGGCTCAGTGGTTGTGAGACACCCACCTCCACAATTCTAGCTAAAGCTTGCAGATGGAGTTCTGCAGGTGTCCCCAGGTTGGGAAGTAGCTCCTCGGTACGTGTGAGTTTGGGCTGGGTGAGTGGCCCCCCCACCTGTTGCAGCTTGTTCCCTGGCGATTGCATTTGCATGCAGTTTTACCTATCTAATGAAGTCGGTGCAGTGTTGGCGCACCTACTGATAGGTGCGTTTGTGGCCGCCAACATCATTTACCCTCCTATGAAGTTCCTTCCACTGGGCATCCCGCTGCTGTGCATCCTGTGGCACATGGCTGAAGAGTGTTTCGTGGTTGTCAAGGAGGTATGGAATGAGGACCTCATCCTCCAAGCGGTGTATGGTGGGAGCCTGGTACGCTGCATACCTGGAAGACATAATGATGGAGACAGATCACAGTAACTCACAGAGAAGTACAGAAGTGCAGCTGCACATACATGTGTATCACATTCATTATGATTACAAATATGTCTTTGCAAATCTGCATGGCACTAACACCACTGACATGTTTAACTCACACACATTTGACACTTACTGGTGATTTGATGTTATCACCATATATGTGTGTGTCAGGTGATGACATTGCTCACACTCCATGTGGATGTTTTCTTGATGTGGGCATGTCTGTTTGCCTGTACTGGTGTCTTTACCTATCAGCACATTCCTGGATGTGTTCACATTAACGCAAGAGACCTTAATGCTGTGTATATGTCACATATATAGTCATACACAGCCTTAAGGGACATGACCTGTGACCCTGCAGACATGGTCACGGAAAGTTTTACATGTATGTGTTTTACCATATACATCTACATGGCACTGCACAGCAGTATAGCATCCTGCCATGTATTACCTGTGTTGCACATGTGAAACACATGGGACAATGGCTAGCTCGATGGTATTTGCAGGGTTGGATATCAACTATAGCATATATGGTCATAGTGAACTAGTAGGCTATATGCCCCGGGCCATTTATGAGCCTAGGCTGAAAGGTTACCTAGCTGTAGCCAACAGACAGGTAGCTTTCAGTGGCCAGTTCAAACAGTGCCACAGAACTGGTCCATAGGGTTACTGATATATTTACCATGTAGTCATTACACCATGTTTCAAAGAGGGGCAATGTGCAGCTTTGCTGGACAGGGATGCATAGTATTACAGGAGTATGTAAAGTGTATGGGACAGGGATCTGTCAGGCATGTTATGATCCTTGTACTAGACAGGTGGATGTCCATGAAGTATGTGTTTATTTGAAATCAGGATGTGTGACTGTAGCATGTCCAACATCGCTGGGTTGGACAAGGCTTTATTCAGGGTAGGCATCATGCTACATAGTGGAGCTAGGGTTGGGAAGGCCGGTTTAGGCCATCTGAACATGGCCAATATCCCTTAAAGGAAATATGTGATCTATTATGGGTCACTTGAGTGTTGAGTATGGCTGACCAATGATCTCTATATTCATGGATGGCACCCTGTCATGATTAGGGATGCCGCTTACGACTACCTGACTGGTGTGGTGAAGTGACTATCAAAGGAAAGACAACTGTCCAGCTGCATCCCGTACACACAGAGTTTCCATTATGTTGGCCACTGCCTAGGTGGTAGTTCATGGGTACAGGGCTTTTAACATAGGGGATGTCAATGCAATACTTAGCTGTCAGATTGTGGCCATACATCACACACCACACATCTGACCCACAAAGGCCCTTCTGTATGTTACCAGCAGCACTCATTGAGTCAACTATTGCTCCTAGCTCATAGTTATTTGCAAACTTCAATAGGCAGATGCCTTCTGTGTTAGTCTGTGTGGTATAGATAACAAATAGGGGGAGTACCAGGAATGAACCCTGTATTACTGTAGCTGGCACTGATTTTATGTGTGTGTATTAGTCAGACACCTTCTGTAGTGTTGGTTCTGCCAGCAGTCCAGTTGCCAATCAATCCTGTGACATAGGAATATACACCTAGTTTACTGAGTGCAGTTGGAACACAGTATGGGTGATGGTGTTCTAAGACCTGGCAAGTTCATGATATGCTGTGCAAATCAACCTTACTGTCATCTACATCTATACTGACTACATCAAATAAGTTGATCAAGGTTCATGGCCTTACAGACCAGACTCAGCAGGTTAGTAGTGCACTATTCCCCATTATCAGTGGTGACTCCCCCTTTGTGGGGTGTGATAACTGTTGCTGTGCACAATTCAGTGTGTACACAGCCTGACATGAAGCTATGATTGAGCATGATGTGTATGTGGAGAGCAAATTGTTCTGACATTTGTGTAGAATGCACCCTGGGATGTTGACAGGTCCCATGCAAGCTGTATGTATGGTTTTAGAGAGTGCAGCTTGTACCTGCATAGTTGTTATTACAGAGGCTTTAGTGTACATGGATATATAAATATGTGTACCTGTTGGGGGGAAGCTGAGAGTGGCTTTAGGTTATCCAAGACCCTTTCTGGGTGAACAAGTGCTACTTCTGTAGGTGCAGTACTTCTCATGCCATAGTGCTGTGAAGCATGGCAGGTCTTGTTGTTGCCATTATGATTCATGACACTGTGGTTGGCCTCATAATATGTGGCTGATTAGTTTCACGGTAGCTTTGTGTGTTTATATATGGTGTATCTGCATCTTACTGAGGCTGACCAGGGATCACCTCCACTCATGTGTGTTCACTCTTGCAACAGTTACTACCTTCTCTGGTAAAGTTTAAGGCAGGGTACCACCTGTTTGCCTTCCTGTTTGTGTTTGGTTGAATTTTGGTTCTGTTTCAATGACACAATCACTGCACTTATGTGAATGCTTAAAGTGCATTTGTGTAGGATTCAGCATTTGCACATGCATTTTCCATCTGCATGGGTGCGATGACAGTCACCATGTTGTTCTTAAGAAGCATAACATTGGCTTTGGAGACTGACTATGTGTAGCATACTGTTAGCCTTGTTTGTGTGGCTTTGGTGATCCAGGTCATTGGGGTCAATGAAATCCAACATGCTTTGAGCACAGGTGTTGGTACATTAGGAGTCTTCCCAGTTCATAATGGGATAGTTAAGAGTAGCCATTATTATGGTTTTCTGTCTCAAATATAATATTCCCCATTGCAGCACAGTATGACAGTTGGGAATTCTGAGGCATGGTGGGTGATCTGTTGCAAGGTGCAAATTGGATTCCACTTTAGCACAAAGGTAGTTGCTCAGCATAATGCATCTGAAGTTATGCAAGTGCAACTAGCATGGGGGTGTACATATCCTTCAGGAATATGGACACACCTGTGGCCTGTGTGTTCCAATAAAGGATAATGGCCAAGAGGTGAGGTATGTGTTATAAGATGGTCATGCAGGGGTGCTCTCTGGAGCATTGAACCATATCACAGTCACTGCACAGATATGTTCTCCATGTTAAGGATTGACGTGAGTCCATACTGAGTTTCTGAAATGTATCACTGAGTAGCGAGACCCACGGTTTATTGCTTGGCTGTTCCTGTTACAGCAGTGGACTTTCACTTGAACTTTGCATGATGAAGGCACTAGCCAGTATCCAGATTCCCAGAGGTGACAGGTGCAGGCCCTGTCTGGCAAAGCATCATGGTCTGTCAACCATGTTATCCCAGGGAGAGAGATACTGGATACCCTTTGAATTACACCAGTACATTAGACAATTGTGGACTACAATCCTTTTGTCACTGTACTGCAGTATCATTCTGGCCAATGGCAGAATGCTTCCCAGGCCTTGGAACATACCTGCATTGGCTGCAAGACCTGACAGTTCCTACATGTGTGTTTCCTTGCAGTCCAGGCTACTGCATCACAGGTCCTGCACAACAACATGGAATATGCCAGAGCCATGTGTATAGTTCAAAAAGTGGTCTAAGTGTATGGATATGTGACTAATCATGGCAGACAGGCAGCTAACAGTATGCTTGCCCTTTTATAGCTTGGTGTGTAACATAGTGCTAGAGTTTGCATTCACAAATGAGTACTGTTGGGCATGTTGCTGGACACGTGTTCTGAGGGGTGGCACAATTTTTCAAACTATGTCATACAGTTTGTGCATTATGTTGTCTGCCTATTCCAGCTTGGAAGGTCTCTTGCTTGGCCAGATACTTAGAAGTCTCTTTGAATGTTTGTGATTTCTGATGGTATGTGTGGGTGTCCTTACTGTGTTCTGGTAAGGGTATGTGTTGGTTGTGATGAGATGCATGTGTTAACCTACACCTCATGACTGTCCAGTCCAGTCATGGCTGTAGACTGGACTTCCTTCCAGCTTTCCCCTGTAGCTGCATCCCAGACAATGTGTGGGGTGTGGTGTTAGGTGGTTTTGGCAGTGTACATGGCATAGAGATTACATTCCCCCAGGATGGCCACATACACAAAGCTGACGTTAGTAAGCACCAGTAGCTGACTAGTGGACATGCCTGTATGAGCATTCAGTACTACAATTACCAAGTACTGTATTTAGTTTACTTAGTGCTTATGAAGATGTTTTAGACAGTAATGCTCACATGTAAATATTTGTTTTACGGACGCGACAACACTGGCTATTACAGAAACATAGTAGCTAACTTTAGCAGCAGTCCTCATCTGAGGAGTACATCACATCCTGATAGTTGATTACAGATGATGCAAGTGTCAAAAGGTCTGTATCCTTTTCTGGGTATATACTCACATATCCCTCAGAACCATGAGCTCTGTTGGGCATGGACACCTACTCCCAAAACAGAGTCAAGTATCAATAGACTCTGCTGCCACTATCAACATGATCAGGATATAATCAGATAGTGTAAGCCATCACCTATGAAGCAGCTATTACACATGGGCAGCAGTCTCCTACATATTACACTCTACTGCAGATGTTACACTGGAGTTAAAGATGATATGCAACCTGTTTCATTACCTGTGTTGTGCACTACCTTACATACAGTATTTGCAAGTGACTGTTAGGTTGGCAATGAGAGGTTAGGCTACACAAACCTGAATGTTCAACCAGTGTGTCTCCACTCTCAATATCCACTCTGTGTAGGTGTGCACATAGCCATTTGGTCCAGCCCTGTAACAAGGGTCACTACAAATTTCAATAACATGTACACATGCACAGCTGTTATTTCTTGCAAACGATACTAGAGTGGTGGATATTACATGTTGTATGTGCATGGATAGTTCCCTAGCTCTTTCAATTTTCTTTGCTATCATGCTGCTAAACTGTCAGATGACTACAATTCATATGTATCCTGTTATTGAGTATTGTAATTGCCAATAGACATAACTAAAGTTTGCATAACATAACAGAAATGCTATGTAAAATGGAATTCAGATCTGCCTAGAATACTGCATGTTACACAGTTATTGGCACAATATCCCACGATGCAAATCATATTTGCACAGTAAGCCCACCTTTGACATGTTCTCACTAATACACCCATACATATGTCTACTGTTACAATATATCAACATATACTATCCCCTGTTATAGCACATACTTGTTGGACCAACTCTGACACTGTCAGTGGCTGGAAAAGAATTGGTAAATTCTAAGCCCATTTATACCATCCCTTGTAGTGCATGATGAGTTTGCCTTGTGACCTACGGCAGTACACACATAGAATACTACAAGCATTACTACTGCTCAACAATACATCACTACAAGATAGCTATTTCCGCTATATGCAATGATTGCACTGCAATTATTACAGAACAGGTACTACATCAAACATACTAAATGTTATACATACCGTCTTGGTAATTGGCGGTGTTATTGACTGGTATTTTAATCTTTTTTGGTTTGTGTTTCAATCTTCTGTTAGGTATTTTCTACTGTGATGCAGGTATATACAGATGGTTTGAATGTGTGACAAGGCATCCTTTTATAGTTAGAGATCAGTAACATGTGCTATCCTGATCACCAATTAGTGTTCTGATGTAGTTAATTACATGCAAATCAGCTGTGCAGCTACTCCATTAGCCAATACCATGGCAACAGTGGAGTATAATTGAGTACTCCACTTGGGCATTGTGCCTTTGCCTTACTTGCGAGGAAGACAGTCTGGAAGTGTTGTCTGCAATCTATTGCAATGGCTGTATGGCGACAAACGTGAATATATTGTGTGTAATGCCTATAGGATTTGGTCTAAACGTGAGTACTGCTGTTATATATATGAACATTGCTACATGTTCAGGGTTTGTCTGTACCTAACACTTCTGCATATGTTTCAGTCTGGCCAGGATGTTTGACCAGCTCAAGGCTGTATGGCTATGCATATAATGTTAGGGGCTTTACAGTGTGCTCACCAGACATCTTTAGTTTGGTGTAAACTGGTATCATACTGTGCTGATAATCAGTAATTGGTAACACTTCCTGGTGCAATTACTTTTCAACCCTCTGAAACAGGATTAGTTCAAACAAACCCTGTAAAATCAGTATCTGTTCCATTCTATAACAGCAACTATTTCACATAGGGCATGTTACTGTGTCTCTGTCCAGGTATGTCAAGGTTTCAGCAGATGTCGGAGAGTGGGTGAATTATTGGTTATGGTATGACAGTATGTATTGTTGTAATTATTTTGGGTTTGGGGAGATGTTGGTGGGTGTACATAGCAGATGCAGGTTTGTAGGAACTGCTTTTATACATGTTCTATATGTGTGTGGGTGTTCTTTCCCTATGTGAACACCTATCCGTTAGTGTAATAATACTATGGTAATTGCAGGCTGATTCATTAAGGCACTGTTAAGTGCTTCTTGTACAGCATGCAGGTAATGTTAGTCCTTGAATTCTTTTGGCAATATCAGAATGTAATAAAGTTTTGCTCAATGAAAGATGTCTGTGTATTTCTGTCATGGATATTTGCAGTCATTGTAGTTGTGTTAGTGACTAACCCTGTTTCGCTAATGTCCATAGAACATATTTGTAATAGTGTATTGGCATATACTCTTCATATGTTCTGTTCATATTGTTTGGGGGTGGCAGAATGTGTGATTGCTAGGGTCCATGTTATACTCAGATTTGAACACTTCAGATGCTGTATACACACATGTATGTGTATATATATATATATATATATATATATATATATATATATATATATGTATATATATATATGTATATAGATATAGATATATCATATATATTATTGCATACGTTTATATGTACCTCCATTGATGTGTAGATGTTTTTAACCTATCTATATATCTACATATATGTATTTCACTATATATATATATGTATCTCTCTATATATATATATGTATATATATATATATATATATATATATATATATATATATATATATATATATATATATATATATATATATATATATATATATATATATATATATATATATATATATATATATATATATATATATATATATATATATATATATATATATATATATATATATATATATATATATATATATATATATATATATATATATATATATATATATATATATATATATATATATATATATATATATATATATATATATATATATATATATATATATATATATATATATTTCATTGGGTACATGGTGGTTTGTCCTATTTACACACAATCCTCCCTTTTGTGTTTTAACCTGTCTGAATACATAACTGGCAGGTATATATCTCAGGTAGCTTACTGGTAGGTTACTTTGAGGATGGTGTACATGTCTGTAGGTTCTAATCCTGGAAGTGGTTATTATTTTACCTTTCAGAGCAGGCACTGATAGGGAAAGTGTGATTAACGCACATTTAAGCAGTTGCAAGTAAGTTTGCCCGTGGTCTGCTTAACGGTAAGCAAAGGTTACACCTATGAAGCACTTATCCGTATAACTGTTTAAGCGTCGCTTACCATCATGCAAACACGTGCAAAACCACTTACAACTGCTTAAAACCTTAATCAACCTGCATCCAACAGCCCTTTTTCTGGCCCTCAAAATAAATTAACAGCCCTTGCACCCGGGACCATGAACACCACAGTCACTGAGTTTACCACTAAGGCATCTGAGATATGTACAAATGTTATGGTGTTTAGAATGTACATTTTACTACGGGCATTCCTCACTACTGACAACAAATGTGACAGTCAGTTGGTGTACATATGTATGGTACTTGTTAATGTTCGTATGTTTTTGGAATTAAGTGTTGCAATGTGACCTGACAGGGTGTATTACGGATGAGAATGGTTCTTGTTTTGTGTCATTATTTTATTGACCCCATACTCCATGTATACCCCTCCAGTTCACTTATTGAACATCCAACCCAGGCTCTCCTTGAGGCATAATTTCATTACCCATCATTCCTCCCCTACCCCAATCTCCACATACAAAACAACCATCCCTTCTATGGTGAATTAAGTTAATATTAATAGTTATAATACCAGAGCTGCACGTGTTTTGTGTACACTTCAATTCCTTTGGACTGCTTCTGTGTCATGAAGTATGTTCATAGATGTTTATATATACATGGCTATAAATGTAACTGTATATATATATATATATATATATCTATATATATATATATATATATATATATATATATATATATATATAAATGTATGTATGTATATATATATATATATATATATATATATGTATATATATATATATATATATATATATGGAGACATCACTGACATATATATATATATATATATATATATATATATATATATATATATATATATATTTAATATTAATTTGTAACAGTTATACATATGTAGACTTGTATATGTTGATTCACAAACTACACTACATTAGAATGTACTGTACATATGTACACAAAGTGGCTGTCCCATTTATGGTCGGTACTGTGGAATGCCTATAGTAAAAGGTGTAGTCTAAAGACCGTGGAGTATGTATACAGCTCACATTTCTTAGTGGTAAGTTCCATGACTATGGTGAGCATGGTCCAGGGTTCAAGACCTGCAATGCTTTAAAAGGTTTTTTACTCCAGAATAAGGCTCATTTAAGCAGTTGTCAGCATGTTTAAAAGTGTTTGTGTGACATTAAAACAGCAGTTAAACACGGTTAAACAAAATTTAAAAATGTATAACCTGTGCACAGAAACATGGCCACATCTGCTAACTACCCAGGATATATACATTCAGTGAAGTAACATCTCACTATGTGCTTATATAACATAACAATCTCTGTTGACTTTACTCTCCGGCACACATGGGTTTATATGGGTGTTTCAAATGTTTATTATACTGAAGAATACTACCTAAATATGCAAACTGTGGTTAAGGTATACTTTTTAACATGGAAAACATCTTTGACTTTATTGGGATTTGAACCACGAATGCACAGATCCTATGTGAATGCTGCAACCATTACACTATTGACATTAACATTGCATCTGCCTATTTCCTATTTAGATGATTTCTATGTGTAAGCTAGGCTAAGCAAAGGACGGAGGCGCCCAAACCCACTGAGCTTCACTTACTCTTGAAATCAAACATAACAAATGAAATGAGAGACTATAAATTAAATTCCAAACAACATTAGGAATAGTCCCTCACTGACACACTTCAGGAGAAACCTTGATGTGTGAATGGGTAACAGAATATACACCCTGGGATTATGTGTCCTAGAACCATACAACCAGGGGGAGGGGGAGACCTTCCAGTTTTATAGCTGCAATACCTGTTGGGGAAATTGAATGGTGTTGATTTTTCACTTTAACATGCCCCTTTTAGATCACTAAGTGCCCCTATCACCCTCTGCCACCCCAGTCTTCAACAGCTTCCGGCAACTCTGCCTATAATCACTTCATTGGCTATGCTTGACAGAGGCTCAGTTACTTCATCAATGGTGCAGAGAAAGCCAACACACTGTAGCTATGCTTCTAAATGCTCTTGGGCAGATAGCCTACTACCTATCTGTGAACCTCTAAAATGCAGGCCATCACAGAAATAATATGTGAATAAACAGAGCTTTCAGATCACAATATACAGTAAAAAATCACCATATAGTAAGAAAACAGTTAAGTACAGCAAGAACATACAGAACACTGATACTTAATCACTCCAAAAGCCTATCTTGGAAGCTAGAAGACTAGTATCAGTTTAAGGCTTTCTATTGCTTACCAGTAGGTTACCTACAGGAAATATGAGAAATGAGCACAGATGTGACACATGCATGCAACAATACGCTACCAGCTTGCATGTGTCAGCCTTAGGCTTTTGAATACTGGCCAAGGCTATTGGTGCCCCCGTGATGCCTTTTTTAGTTAAGTCTCACAGGTGAATCCCACTTCCATAAACAGCACAATAGCAAAATCAATGGGGGTTATACTACTCAATGCCAGGAGTTGTAATCACAAAATGCATGCACTCACAGCACTCCTCAGTATGGACGTCAACATCTGTACAGTAACTGAAACCTGTTTTAAGGCTCCTGAGAGCACACCAGCACTACTGGACTATAACCCATACCACACATTTCAGCCACAGAACATGGACTGACACAGACATGGAGGGGGGGGTCTATCCATAGTCATCAGGGATACCCACACTTCCAGGTTAGTGCGGCAGCATGATACCTCTGAAATCATCCACGTGCAGCTAACATCAGCTACAACTGCAATGCAAACTGTGGCCTGCTACACCATCCATGACCCAGGACCTCCACTCCACCTACCTGGAGACAGTGGAAAACATGACAGTCCTACCGAACACCCTGGTATTGGTCGATTTCAACTACCCTACCATTAACGGGGAAACCTACTCGAGTACTCACTTCCAGGCCCAGCGCTTCCTGGAATTTATCACTTCAAATGCCCTGTATCAGATGGTAAACTCCCTAACCAGAGGTGGACACATACTAGAAGTGATAATCACCAACATGGGCGACAGGTGCACCACAGCAGAGGTAAACCAGTCACTGGTTAGATCTGACCATGAACTATTCACTGATGATTTCCACACCCAATCATCTCCCCCACCCAAGGTAACCACAGTGAAAACCTTTCCTACAGCTAACTTCAGACTACTAAAGACAGAGGTGGGTGGTTTCACAGCCCCCACGGTAAGGGAAAACGCTGTTCAAGATACAGAAAGATTTACAAATGCACTCTATAAGCACCTACAAGTGTGTATGGATCATGCCATCATTGGTAAACCAAGACTCACTCCTCCAAGACAAGGACACCAGTCTGGTGGACCCCTGCAATAATTCATAATAACTCATTAATGAAGACATTGGTAACCTCCAAACACTTGACCCAACCCAGATCTGCTTGGTTGAGTGCAGATCATGCCTACTGAACCTGTTTGACGTCTTACAGAAAGTCACTAAGGTGTTAGATGAGGGGGGAGGTGGTTCACACATACTATCTGGACCTTGGCAAAGATTTTGACACCATTCCCACTCAGGTATTATTGATAAACTCTCCAGCCTGTACATTAACCCATACATTACAGGATGGGCTGCCAACAGGCTTACACACAGAACCCACATGGTAAGACTAGCAGCCTCCAAGTCCAACTCTTAACCAGTCACACCTGGTGTCCCACAGGACTCAGTCCTGGGATACCTACTGTTTGGCATATACTTCTCATAGGTACAGGCAAACACAGGTGGACTACGGCAGACCATGTTTGGCAATGACTGCAAACTGGAAGAAATAACTGACAGTCCAGCTGACACAGACACATTTCAAAGGTCCTCACAGAGACTGACACAGAGTGTCAAAGTCATCGCCTCAAGCTAATTGCCACAAACTGCATGGTCATTCCATTTGGGAAAACTAAACACCCACATATTAACACATAAGTGGCAGCTATCTTAATACAGATGAGGTAATAGGTGATCTGGGGACTAAGGTAGATAGTGATCTCTCCTTTGACAGTTATATCCCCAAAGTAGTTAGGACATCTTTCTATGTAGGCCATCTGATTACTAAAGGGTTCGCATCTAGACATACTGAGGTTATAGTGCCCCTTTACTCGTCACTCATCAGTCCCATCATAGAGTATAATAACCCATTTGGGATGTACCTCAGAAGACACTTCCGACAGCTGGAAGGTCCACGAACGTACCTCACCAAGAGGATTACTGGCTGCAAACATACGTCATATGTAGCCAGACTGAATAAACTCCTGCTTTACTCAGTGGCATCTCGTTTACTCAGAGATGATCTCTGCTGGCCAACAATGCCATGTCCAACTCAGGCTTAATGGATATGCTCCACCTATGGGAATCCATGTCACAGAGAGCCACACGATGTAGTGAGCTAAACCTTGCCACATCAATAACTAGAACATGCTGGAGGGAAAGATTCCTGTCACAGACACTCCCCATGATTTGGAACAACATCCCTAATTACATTATACAGAGCCCCTCACTAACACTCTTCAAGAGAAACCTTGAAGAGTGGATGGGGAACAGTAGATACACCCCAGGGATCCCATCATTGGCTCTGCTCCACAGAGGGACTAATTAATCAATGGGGTGGCAAAAGATGACACATTTTGGCTAGGCTTATGAATGCCCTTAAGCAGTTAGCCAAGTACCTACCTATGAAGCTTTGACCCTATACATGCAGTATCAGCACATGCTGATAGCTTACTTTACTGTTCAGGTTCTGACTTACCTTGTGCCAATAGCAGTTGTGTGTGCAATAGTTGAGGGCTGCCTATGTTGGATGCACACAGTAGACTGCCTATACATGACAATTTACAGGTAGTCTTGTATGTGTGCCATCCATTTTTACTGTGCGTGCAGGTAGAGAAAGGTGTCAGTCCCTAGGTGCCTACACTGTCAGTGTGTGCTATACGTTCCCTCCTTGCCAAGGCATGGGCATACTGGGCATGCCTCCATCTGCCTACTGGGGCTGGCTCAGAGTGTTCTTGGTCTGAGTACCCCTGTGCCTGTGGGGCCTTTGGCAATGGTGGTGGGTTGTGAGGGCCTTCACCATTCTGTCCCTGCTGCAGCTGTTTCTGCAGGATCATATTGTGTAGCAAGGCACATACTGTGAAGATGTGGGCACACATGCCTGGAAAGTACTGCAATGCTCCACCAGATATGTCCAAGCAATGGAACTGTGATTTCAGCATCCCAACCACACGCTCTATGATGATTCTGGTTTGTGCATGTGCCTCATTATGGTGTTCTTGCATGGGTGTGTGTGCATTTCTGATGGGGGTCATCATCCACGATTCAAGTGCATAGCCAGCATCCCCCACCAGGTGGCCATTTGGGATGTCCTCCCTGGCAATTACCTGATACAGTTGTGAGGCATGCCAGATGTGGGAGTTGTGATAGCTTACAGGACTGGCATGATAATGCCCTGGGCATTGCACATGACCTGGCAGTTGATGTAGGGGTATCCCTTGCAGTTTATGTAGTGCCTACCCTGCTCACCGGGTGGTGACTTGATGTGTATGTGTGTGCAGTCTATTGCACCCAGTACCTCTGGGTATTCTGCCATATGGTGGAAGAGACACATATTGCTGGCCATCTTCTCCTGTGTATGGGGGAAGTATATGTGCTCATTGGCATGTGGTAACATGGCATCCAGGAACTGGTGAAGTACCATGGATGCTGATGCCTGTGAGATCCCCATCATATCCCCAGTTGGCTTTTGAAAGGTACCTGTGGCTAGTATTCTCAGGCTTATACATACCTTAGTCTCCACTGGGATGGGTCCGCCTCTGTTTGTTCTGGCTCAGAGGCATAGCCGGCACAGCTACACAAGTTGCTGTAGGGTGTCCCTGTCCACCCTGTAACGCTCTACTATCTCCAGATCATGTAGCCCCTGGTAGGTTACCCTGGGTCTGAACACTCTTCTCCTCCTCCTCTGGTGCCTGCGGTGGTTGTCAGCATCATCCTCCACACCACCTTCAGTCTCCAACACATGCTAGTGGATCAAAGCTATAGCAGCCCCTAACATGTACATATTAAACGGTCCCCGTATGTATACGCCATTGGTGCAGAGTGTATGGGAATACACAAGTGTGTGTGAGGTGCTTTCACACTTTATACTATTGTGCTATGGATGCTGCTGATGTCATTGGCTGTGTATGAGCAATTCCAGCTGCAGGGTATCTTAAGTATGGGTTTTACAGTGAGTACTGCAAGTGTGGGGCCTGTAGTGTGGAGTTATGCTTGCCTGCCTGAATTAATCTGTTGCCCTTTAATTCACTTTTAAGCCTGGATCCCCTTCCATTGTCAGGCATGCATCCACCTGCCAACTTTCTTGTTTTGTACATTCTCTACCCAGTCATGTGTTGCAAACTGTGCTTTCTAGCTGATATAATGCAATTCTGCTTTGTTCTGCTGTGACACTTTACTGTTTTCTTTGCAGTACTGCTCAACCCCTTTCTTGTTCTGCAGGTAGCTGCTTGCAGCCTTGTTAGCTGTTGTCAATGGCCCACTGTAGGTTCCTAGGTGTTAATTAGTCATTTGTACTCCAATTTCCCTTCTGCACCATTTCCTTGTTTTTTTCTTATATCCTTCCTGCTTCAGCGCAAACCTGTTTACCAAGTTTAAGCGCGTTTTAATCTCCGTTCACATGCATACTCAGTTACCTTGTGTGCTCTCAGCTAAGCAAAGCTATAGCTAGTTCAACACACCCCTTTTCTGCAGCTTTGATTAGCTACGGGAAAAACGGATAAGCAATGCTTCAATCTGCTTACAGCAAAGGTGGCACACCCCTCTCTTGATGTAATTTTTATCTCAAGGGCACACCTCAGTGTTATAATGCTATGCTGTGAGGTGCATCCTTACACCAGTGGAGAATCTGTGATTCACTATTACTCCTCTTATTTGCATGGCATTGCCTACTAATTCCTAGCTACCATGCAAAACACTGTCACAGCCCCTTAGCAACCCATGCACCATAGTTTGGTGTAACATGCCTGCCATTGACTATTATGGGAAAATCATGATATGTGTTACATTGCAGTTTTATTCTATATTTTTCTATTTTCCTTGCAATCCAGTTTGTGCACCACTGCCTTGCGCTTAAACTTCGTGATAGTGCGAAAAATAAAATTAAATGTTATTTTTATATTTTGTACATTTTTTATGCCAATGGCTATATATTTAGCCATTGGCATACATTAACAATATAATACATGTGTTTCAATAATAAACACAATAATAAATAAAAAATAAACTTATGAAGGTAGTATTTAGAAAAGGAAAAAATCTTAAAAACTTGTTAGAACAAACAAATTTCAGGAACGTTTTCTCTAATAAGAGAAAGGGCACCTACAAGTGTGGTGCCTGTAATCAGTATTCCTATATCATGCAAGAAGAGCAAGTCAGTATTACTTCTAGGAATAAAGTCATATATTCCAAAGGGTATTCTAACTGCAATAGTTCTGGCCTGGTATATTTATTTTGTTGCAAAGGATGTGATAGTTTCTATGTAGATAAAACCAAAAGGCAACTTAAGCGAAGGATATATGAACACACCAATAGTATTAGCAACAAAAACAACCATAATGCTTTATACAGGCATTCTTTAACATGCTGCAAAGCTAGCTTTTGTTTTTTTGTCATTGAGACAGTACCTAAAGATCCCAGGGGAGGACCCTGGGAATCTAAGTTAGCATATAGAGAGGCCTACTGGCAAGTCTTTTTGGAAGCCAATGGACCACCGGGTTTCAATGACAGCATTTTTATCATACCCCTTTTAAAACTCAGGTCAGAAAAATTGTAATAAATATCTCATTAATTACTATATACAATTAATATACATTCACCCATTTGCATTGATGTATTTTCTTTTTATAAATTCTTTTATAATGTTATATACTTCATATTTTATGCACCTTAACAGGAGTTTTAATGATTTTTTAACATTTTAACCTTTTGATATTGATTAATTTGTAGCTAATTGCCTTATTGAATAATAGGAAGGCTTTTGATTGATGTGTATATAAATTGGATGATGACATGTGACATTGTATCTGATGAAGTCTGATGTTATTGGACGAAAACGCTGTTTTTCATACATGAGTTTTTCTGTGTTAATATATTATTAAAGACAACATTTATTCAAGATCAGACTGTCTTTACAGTTATGGCTGGTTGGAGTTCCTTCTAATAATCCATTGTCTGGTTACAACAATATAATACATGTGTTTGGTTGACTGTCATGGCTCCGATTTTATGTTTACAAAAATGTAAACCGTTTTTTACGGTTTACATTTCTGCATGCTTAAACTATGCCTGCACCACTTCCTGGATTGATAAATACCTTCATTTGCATGCTACACTGCTGCAAATGGGGTAATTAGCATACAGGGACGGGGAGCTGTGCGGGTGATGAGTATGCAGGTAGTGCATGTGGAAACAGCTCATACCCGGATCGCTCACCAGCCATATTTGGTGTTGGAATGCCAATGCTATGCCTGCACCTAGCGCAAACTTCATGAATCCCGGTGTACATCTACGCAGGGGGGCAAGCACCCCTGCACCCCCATGTGGGGGCTGCGCTCCCCCTCCTCCTACTTATATATACCGACTCTGAGATCGCACTAACAGTTAAAACATGCATCACTCCCTCATACGCACACACACACACACACACACACACACACACACACACACACACACACACACACACAAACACACACTCACACACACATCACACATACATAAACACAATCTCTTACTCTAACCCACACACACAACTTACAATAAAATTCACATACATTCACTTACCTTCACTTCCGCAAACATCCCTGCCAAACACTTCCAGTCCCGTTGCTACACTACATATGTGCAGATTCAAGCTATTCGAATTAGTGCTTATGCACTTTCGAGTTTTTACATTTTCGCCTTTACAGTCCCGAGATACTGAAATTCGAGCTTTCAGTATTTCAGGATTGTACAGGTGAACTATATATATATATATATATATATATATATATATATATATATATACATATGTATAGTTCAGCATTCTGAGGCCATGAAGCTGAAAATGCAGAATGCCGAAAGTGCATAAGAGCGAATTTAGTGCATGACAGCGAATTTGAATATCTCAAATCCATGCTTATGTATTTCCGCTACATTGCGTGAAGTGTTTGGATGGTATGGTGTCTGAAATTGAAGGTGAGTAAGTGTGTGTGTTTTTGTACATTGTATGTGTGGGTAAGGGTAGGGAGGAGTAAGCATGAGTATGAGTGTTGGATTCGTTGATGTTTGTGTATGTGTGATGTATATTTGTGTGCGAGTGAGTGTAGAATGCCGTGGTGTGAGGTTTTTTTTCATTATGTGCATTTTCATAGTTGGTATATATATAAGTAGAGAGGTGTGGGAGGCTTGCCCCCATGCTTATATGTAGTGTAGGGTTGTGTGGTTTGTGTCCTGTGGGTTTAATGGTGTATGTTTTGTGGTGTTTGGCGTATGTATGTTCGTGATTGTGTGATTCATGATTGTGGGTTTCGGGATTGTAAATGGCTTGGCTTCATAGTTTCGAAATGCTGAAATATGAGATTTCAGCATTTCGAGATTATGAAGTGAAACCCTATATATATATATATATATATATATATATATATATATATATATATATATATATATATATATATATATATATATATCAATCAATAGATAGACTACAGACTTGAAGCGATATATATATATATATATATATATATATATATATATATATATATATATATATATATATATATATATATATATATATATATATATATATACATACATACATACATACATATATATGGGTCTACTTCGACCCATTGAAAACTCACTTCAACAAATTCAAGATAAACAAGTCCAGTTCAGCGAAAGCGCTTTTTCACAAAAATGCACTTTCGCGAAAAACACATCACAGAACGAAAAAAGCAAAAGAATGAAAAGAAAAAAAAACAAATACAGCAAACACAATTAGTGCAACTCCCATGTGGCAGCTGCACCTCCCATACCCCCCGATCCCTATATATACTAACTCTGAGATTGCATTACAGTGGGGAAAAGGGGATATTCCTTTATACTCACTGTACTGTAATCTATAACAACAACTGATATAAGCATTAAAGGCTCCCCTCCCATGCACCATGTAGCAATGAATACCCCTGCACCACCACAGGATCCCGGAACCAAAACGTTCTTTGGTAATGTGTTTGTCGTGGTGAAAATGCATTTTTGTGTAAATGCACATTCACTGAACTGGACTTCTGTCTGTAAATCATTAAAGTGAGTTTTTGATGGCTCGAAGTAGACCCCTAAATATATATATATATATATATATATATATATATATATATATATATATATATATATATATATATATGTATGTATACATATACATATATATATATATATATATATATATATATATATATGTGTGTGTGTGTAAATATATATATATATATATATATATATATATATATATATATATATATATGTATATATATATATATATAGAGAGAGAGAGAGAGAGAGAGCAATAAAACATACTGCTACTATATGTGCTTTTCATGTGACAATATTTGTTAAAAGAATGGCTTTACTACAGTAATTTGAGCTGAGATAAGCCTTTGAATAAAACAATTGACCTGCAAAAGCAAGAACAATAAAGCAAATTCAATAAAGCTTGTCATTTTTTTGTTGTCTGCTTCACAGCTCAATGCAGACATGGACAAAACAAGTTTTAGATTTATTAAACTCCATGTAGCAGTGCACAACCATGTGCACTCACACGTAATATTTTGTAACTTAACTTAACATAACTTTTGTGGAATGCAAATTTCAACATAAGTAGCTGAAATTTATGTTAATGAAGTGAAACTATATGGTGGAGCGATTCAACAACCTTAAACACAATGTTGTCGACTCCATATCCGTCTTGGTAGTGTAAGTGGCAATTTTCCATGTGCAGGAGTCTACACAACATGTAAAAGTCTAGAAATATGGACAGAATGCCCATTAAAAGGTAACAACATGCATATATTTGGTGCTGTATACACTGTACTTGTCTGCAAGCATCAGGGTTGCATGTCAGATTGGTATAAGTTTAAAATATTGTTTTATCTCATGTTTGCACACTGTGCCACTTGCTGCAAAAGGTTTTAAATATGAGTACCAGATATGTCATGTAAAAGAGGAGTATAATGTAGTGCCACAATAGGTAAAGTAATACCCTGCCTTGTGTCTTTAAAATCATGCTCCTGTGCTTTTGCCCAACTTTGACAGCTACTAACCATATAGATTCCAGGCTATCAAAATTGTTGTTATGCAAATGAGTGCAAAAAAAAATCAGTAGATTTGTTGAATCACAAAAACAGGAACCGTGTAGGGATGTTCACTTCGTGTAAACTCCTTTGCAGTGTTTGTTTCCAGTGGATGTCAATGAAATAGAAGGGGGTGTCAGGTCACTTTGTTGTTTTATTTTATTAATTTTTTTTGGGGGGGTAATGGTCTTGTTTGTGCAGCTTCACAAAAACGGTTTTGGCGATGCATTGCTTGCTTGCAAGACTAGACCACCCACGTATCAGACTTTGGCTAGACATCCAAAAATAGAAACCGGATGCATTCAATTAATATTGCTGAGCACTGCTGAGCATTGCACAAACCCAGTAAGCAAGGCTACACTCTGCTAATAACCTCCAGTTATGAGACTTTGTGCAATTACTCCTGTGGTGACAGGCATTAGGTATTGGACTAGAGTGCACATGGTCCTGAGTTCAAGTATAGGGTATGGCAACTTTTTTCATACTCTTTTCACGTTGCAGCTTATAGAAATGAAGTATAACTTGTATTAATTAGCATTTTCTGTATGTTTCATAAGAACTGGGATGAAAATATAAAATTTTAAATGGCTTACCTTAATTATGCACAGCTGTGCTCTGCTGTGCACCGCTGCACACAGTTCACTACTGAGCACTGAAGCAGGACCTTTATATCATGTTAATTATATCCTAAGCAGGTGCATTCCATCCTAATTAGCCAATCCTACATGGTGGACCTACACAAAAAAATGTATAAGGTGTGCATACAGCCTATATTCTGATTTTCCTTTGATACTTCAAGACCATTAGAGTCAAGACTTAGAAATTTTAACTGTGATAATGCTATGGGTTGCTGCAGCTATTCTACATCTACATGTGCTAGAGGCTGAAGTCAATGCTGCTGGTGCCAAGAAGGAGAAGAGTGTTTAGGCCCAGGATAACTTTCCAGGTGCTACATGAGCTGGAGATTTTAGAGTGCTACAGTGTGGACAGGGAAATATTGCAAGAACTCTGTGAGCTTTGCCACCCTCTTCTTAGAGCCAGAGCCAACCGAGGGGAACCCTTCCCAGTGGAAACTAAGTTATATATAGCTCTTAGGATATTAGCTACAAGTACTTTTCAAAGACCAACTGAGGACATGATGTGGGTGTTGCAGGCATCAGCATCCAGGATACTCTGCCAGTTCATGGATGTTATGCTTCTACATGCCAGTGAGCACATATTATTTCCCTTTTCCCCTGAGTAGAGCGCTAGCAATATGCAATGGTTCCACCCTGAAGTACTGGATGCTATAAATTACACTCATGTACAGGTCAAGGCACCACCTAAATTGGACTCATGTACAGATCAAGGCACCACCTGGTGAGCAGGGTAGAATCTACATAAACTGCAAAGGATATCACTCTGTCAACTGCCAAGTTGTGTGCAGTGCCCAGGGGATTATCTTCAATGTGCGTGTGCTGGCAAACCCCGCGGTTATCACGACTCCCATATATGGCACACATCACAGCTGTACCAGATGTTTGCTAAGAGGAACATCCCATGGGGCCATTTAGTGGGGGATATTGGCTATGCCCTGGAACTCTGGATGATGACTCCCATCAGAAATGCAAACACACCCATGGAAGAATGCCATAATGAGGAACATGCACTAACTATTTACATCATGCAGCATGTGTTTGGGCTTCTGTAGTCATGGTTCCTGTGCCTAAAATATATCCATCCTAGGTCACCACAGTCACAGGAAGACTCAGGGGAATAACCCCCAGATGTTGTCCTTGTAGGCAGATGTAGGCATGGTCAGTATGCTCTTGCTTTGGCTAACAGATAATGCATAGCACATTCACTGACTACTTAGGGATTGAGGGACTAATACCTTTCTGCTACTCACATACATACATACATTAAAAAAGTTGCCAGGCAAGTCACATGACCTATACCTATCCATGTATTGCATCAGATAGAGTCAACCTTGAACTACAGTTGTGTCAGCTGCTGCATTTCCAAGGTAGGTCCTTAACCTACACTGTAGTCTTGTAGAGTATTATGATATATCCTTTGTATCTATGAACTTGATACAGTATGCATGTCGTATTTGCACAGAAATTAAAGTAACAGGTGACTAATGACACTATTTTACTAGTATGTGTTCATTGATAATTAGTAGACCTCATGCATGAAACCCCTTCATACAGTCCTACTGCAGCAGATTACTGGTATATCATTCAAGACAGAAGGGAGAAAGTAAGGCTACACATTGCAGGGTCTAACTTCAGTCTTGTCTGTATCCTAACAGTAGATGGGGTTTGTTCCTACACTTCCCGAAGCAGGGGTGTCCCCTTGTAAGTGCCATAACAGAAACTCATCTATGCCACCCTCAAATCCATGGTATATTGGTGTTTGCCATAGTTATTATCCCCCACATTTCCAGGAGAATACTATAGATTCGATCATACATTTTATGTGTTAGGTAACCTATGTGCAGTAGTGTTCATTATTATGCAGGTGGCTGTGTGATGAATGACCCCCTGTTCTGGAAAGCTGCTTCTCTGGCCAAAAGAACTAAGGCATCCATCCTGTCTGATGAAGTTATAATGCTGTTGAAGGTTTGAATTCTGATATAACTAGCGGTTTTGGATTTGTACTAGCAAATAAGCTGTGTTTTACAGAATGTGACTTTGTGTTCATTACTGTTATCAGATTTGTGTTGCCTTAATTCCACATTTGCATGATGTGCCACATATTTAAAACCTTTTTGAAAAGGCTTAGCTGGTTTGTGATGAGTGCAGGAGTGCAGTAACAGTGAAAGAGAAAATAGGATTTATGTCTAACCGCTAACCACAGACACAGGATGCATTCAATTATTGCCATTAGTAATCTTGAAACCCCGGCCTGGAGTAGAGATAGGAGTGAGGCTGTAGTAACAAATATATATTACATAATAGTAAGACTCAGATGGGAGCAATGTCCCTTGCTTTGGTGTACTGCTTACCTAGGCGCAAACTGTAAAAAAAAGGCAAAGGCACATGCATGTATACTTAGTTAATCATAGAGCAAATCTGATGCTTCTCACGCTATAGCAGTCTATCTCTCTCATATATATATATATATATATATATATATATATATATATATATATGTGTGTGTGTGTGTGTGTGTGTGTGTGTGTGTGTGTGTCCACAATGCCCTATATACCTTTCAAGCTCTTAGAGTAGGAAATCAGGACAAAGCACAAATAATGGGGGGACAAAGGCCCAAAAATAGAGACACTTTTAAAATATCGCACTTGCAAACTTTGCAGGTGATAGAATAACAGACGTTGCATTAGTATGAATTTTCTGAAGGATATAACGTGTGAAATTTAGATGTTTGCCATTATTTGCTGACATCATTTCTCAATGATTTGCCATTGTTCTCCAGAAAACCACAATACTGTGTGAAACAGACTAAAAATATGAGTCAAACATCTGGAAATTATGTGAAAATCTGGACAGTTGTGAGGTATGGTGCCCTATCATTCTCAGACACCATGTCGCCCCTAAGATACAGTATAAATATATGTATGTATATTGCCAAGCCACCCCTTTGTTTCCCCACCAGCAGCAACACCAACAAGCGCAACAACCCTGGGTCATCTTGAGTTTTTCCACACATATATCAACCACCTTACAAGTTGTAATATATGATGTTGTGTTCTCCATCATGGACAGGGCCAATTGACGGTTCTCACAGGCTTGCTCATCCAAACACAAACAAATAGGTGCTATAAGGGTATTGTTGTTACACAACTAGGCTACTAAACAGCATTTGTCTGCTTGGCTACTAGCCTCAGATGACACCATGAAACAATGTGACTATGCAGGCCTCTCAAGCTGTCGTTGAATACATGGCATGGTTATGTCATCTAGTATAAGTTCACCTGCAGTCCTACATAAATCAGAATTGAGCTGTAGTGCATACTTAAGTACTCTGATTTGTATTATGTAACCCTACATAGGAAGGGGTTCTGTCCTCACTGCAGTCAGCTTGACCTGTGTGTCTCTCCATAAAGAATGGTGTAAGTGTGTTTCCTACACTGACTTCTCAAATGGCATGTTTTTGCACATCCAGTCAAGGAAGTCCTCCAAACTCTTTCTCCACGTGGCCTGCTGATGTCATCTTCCATAAGATCACCTGCAGTCCTGTTAAAATCAGACTTGTGTTGAAGTGTAGGCATTAAGTACTCTCATCTGCAGTACATATACCTAGATAGGTAGGGGTTCTATCCTTACTGCAGCCAACTTTGTGTGTCTCCATAAAGAGCAGTATAAGTGTGTGTCCTTCATGGCTTTGCACTGTTTTTCTGCACAAACATCCAGTCAAGTCAGTCCTCCAAACTCTTGTCCTCCACATGGCTTGCTGATGTCATCTACCATAAGATCACCTACAGTCCTGTTAAAATCAGACTTGCACTTTGACGCTTGTGTTACATATGTTATCTGTAGTATATAAAGCTAGAGAAGTAGGGGTACCATTTACACTGAAATCAACTTGGTGTGTGCATGTTTGTCTTTATAAAGAATGGTGTGTGTATCCCACACTGACTTCTCAAATGGCATGGTTTTGCACTGTTGTTGTGCTTGCATAAACATCCAGTCAAGGCAATCCTCCAAACTCTTGTCCTCCATGTGGCCTACTGATGTCATCTACCATAAGATCATCCACAGTCCTGTTAAAATCAAGCTTGTGCTGTGGCACATGTGTTAAGTACACTGATCTGTAGCATGTAAACTTAGCTAGGGGTTCTGTTTCCACTGCAATCAAGTGTGTGTGTGTGTGTGTGTGTGTGTGTGTGTGTGTGCGTTTGCGTGTGCGTGTGTGTGTGTGTGTGTATGTGTGTATGTATGTGTATGAGCTGATGATGAATGTTACACAGAGCATTTTACAGCAGCCTAAGGGACACTGTCCTTTTGTCTTCAACAGACACTGCTGATGCCATTAGCGATACCAGATTATTAGATATGTATACATCACAGGCTGACAGACAGATGTCACCTCATCCTATATAAGACAGACAACACTGACATTCCTGTTATTGTATGCACAAATATATTTGCAATGGTGATGGAACGGATGAAACATTAGATCACATAGGAGTTCCTGTGGGCTATGATTTTTGTGGATGACACTTTATTGAGAGTAGGGAACAGGTGTATGAGAAGAGGAGAGGAATGAAGGTCAGTAGGACTAAGGCAAAATACAGGTGTGTGAATGAAAGGGAGGATAGAGAAATTGTTAGGATGCAGAGACTATAGTTAGTGAAGGCATATGATGTGAAATACTTTGTACTTTGCCTTAATTTGAAACTTCTAGGCTGGCTAGAACTACAAAACTATCTTACACTGACACAACTTTCTATTGCACACAAAATTTTGTACCAACCTAATAACACTCCAATTCTTTCACAGCTTTTACCCCGTTATAACAATCTTACCTCCCTTCGCTCCTCTTCTAAACTCTTGACCAAACCCATAAAAGCTCACAACTTAGCTGGTGACTCACTATTCACTAATACCACAGGCCAAGTATGGAATTCTCTACCTAGGGATATAACACTAATCACATCCCTACCCCTCTTCAAACAACATATCAAACTGTACTTCCAAAATCACTGGCTTTGCTCATGTAATACTCCTGACTAACTTTTCTACCCCCCCTCTCCTGACCTTCAACCTCTCCTGGTGCTTTATATCTAGCATATACCTTTCCTCTCACTTCAATTTCACTCTTTGTTCTGACCTATTTTTCTTACCTTTCCCATATCCTCTTGTTAGTCTCTCTTTTTTTTCTCTCATCTCTTGACTACTATCTCATTCCTATCCTCTCACATTACTTAATTCCTCCTCCTTCTCTTTCCACTCTATTTTTTATTGTAGTAGGAGCCTTATGGCATAGCCTGTATGGAATTTATTAAGTAGCCCTTGAAACTGTCCTATCTCTAGTCAGGACTTTTAATGATAATGTACCTTCTCTTTGTGAATTTGATTCGCCTAGTTTATTATTAGCAATTTGTACTCATTCTTGTTTTTTACGATTGTTGTCTTACTTGTATTCTTTGTGATTATTAAAAGTATGTCTCTCTGTTATGTTCTATGTGGAGCTTTTCTCCCCGGGCCTCTACTGAAAATGGAGATATATCCAGCTAGACTAGCCCGGTTAACAAATGTAAAATAAAATAAATAAAAAAATAAAATAAATTGTATCAACAGTTCAGAGTAATTGTGAATGTGGAAGACAGGTGAAGAAGAAAAAGTATTCAGGGTGGAGTGGGGAGAGAATGTCAAGAGTGGGTTTTGACAGACAGGTACCGATAAGACTGAAAGGGAAGGTCTACAAGATGGTAGTAAGACCAGATATGTCATATGGGTTTCAGGTGGTACCACTGACAAAAATACAGGAGTAATAACAGGTGGTGGTAGAATTACAGATGTTATGATTTGCATTGTGTGTGCTGAAGATGGACAGGAGTATTAACCACATATTACAGTGTCAACTCATGTTGCATGTTTGGAGACAAAGACAGACTGGTGGGATTGTGTTGGTTTGGACATGTGCTGAGGAGTGATGCAAGGTATACCAGGAGAAGGATGCTAAAATGGAGGTGCCAAGTAAGAGTAAAATCAGAAGGCCTAAGATAAGTTTTATGGATGTAGTGACACAGCACATGCAGGCAGTTGGTGTGACAGAGCAAGATGCAGAGGACAGGTTGAAATGGAAGCAGATGATCTGCTCTGGTGAGTCGTAATGGTACTACCCAATAGAATAGGAAGAAGAAAATGACATATGTGTTTAGAGAAACCCCATCTGTACACTTGTAGCAGGAGTGCACACTAGGAGTATCTATTTGAAGGTTTGTGTGTCTGGACTCAGTTTGGGCTTTGAAAGTGTGTCTTTCTATTACCTGCTCTGGATTGTGTGCAGAGACTGCAACACTTTGGTCTCATACATGCAAAAATGTCAATACACTTGCTTTCAAATAAAATGACTGATGCTACACAGTAGAGCACACCGCTGTTGCATAACAAGTGGCAATTTATCCACTTACATATCCATAACAGAGGTATTGATCCACCTTATGAAGGACTGCATAATGTACATCCCTTAGATCAGTCACCTGAAAGTAGCAATCAGATGACAAATACCACTCCTTTTTTTCATTCTTTGTGCAGATATCAGGTTCAAATCTCCCATTATCAGCTATCATTTCTCCTGCTAGCATAGTTGACATGGGTGTTGTGACTCATGTACTGAATGTCCTGTATTTCCTACATCACAGAAGTGCAAATTTCAAGAAATCCACTGATAATAGGAATGTGAAATCAGTGCTCTCTTGCTTCCAGAAGGGTAACATTAAACAGGTTGTCCGCTCACACACCTTGATTCCTATTCATAATATGCACCCAACACAAACCATCATGTGCAGAGGTACAAACCAACCTAAACAGCAGACACAACCTAAGCACAATCAGGCTATAAGCAGACAATACAGATAAGAAATATTATCACCACTGTCTCACCATAAAAGTGCTTAAGGCAATGTGTATGTATCCCAAAGGTTTTCATAATAGTTGACTGCATAGTGAAACATACAGATATCCTACTCACCAGCTTATCATAATTGTTGACTGTATAGTGAGACATGCAGATTCCCCACTCAGCAGCTTGAACAAGGATATGTTTAGTGTCACTGTGAGGCATATAGTCATCACAGCACATATGCAATCAAGTCTCTCAACAAGTCCCATTCTTAATCCAGCACACTTCATCTTAGTATGCACAACTTGTGATGTAACTATAGGAAATATTTGAACACAAACACGATTGAGCTATCTAAATATGGGTCCAAGCCAGGTATTTTCCTATGCTTGAGCAGCATTATACCCTCTACTAGGATAATACCACTATATAAAGAACAACAGATTATCTGAATTTGCCTAAGTTTTTGGTGTCATTCTAAGGTGATACAGTACCTGTCAGTGTGGGATGACATGGTAGATAGATCACACTGCTTTGCCAGACATAATCCACTTGACTGCACCATAATCCCTTTATTAGGTGAGGTCACAAAAGCAGAATAACCAATGTGAAAATGTGCACTTCCAACAAAGTGAGGGACATGTTGCTAAACCCTAGGCTTTCACATCTTAAACAGCACTCTTTGTAAGCACTCTTCGCAGTGAAGATGATGTTGTCTATGCAGTCACAGAAACCTGGTTCAAGGCTGCAGTAAGTACTTTGGCCTTGCAAGGCTGCAATGCCTTCCAAACAACCAGACAGCAAATGGAAGGTGTTGTATCTATTTACACTGAAAATTATTATGCCTCAAGACCGTTTAGAGAAGATAACCATTTGGGATTATTCTATGCCCAACATACTGTGGATAGGAAACCACTTCATGTTATCACCTTTAATATGTCACTCTCCATAAACATGAAAGGCACACAGCCTATATATTACTACATGGAACAATTAAAGTAGAACAAAACAACCCCAGTAGGGGGTGAATAAATATATTCATCCATTGATAGGGATAATTATAGGACAACAGACTCGCTTGTACAATAGTATCTGGAGTTTGTGAACTGAAATGCCATTGAAGAAATGTTGCACCACCCCACAAGGTTATCTGATATTCCAGACCTGTACCTCAACAATGAGTGAACAACATAATGACACATGTAGTACCTGGACTGTTAATTCAACCATAAGGCAGTATGTTTTGAAGCAGATGTAGCTAATGAACTCCCCAAGAGGAAGTCCAGTTCATAAACATCATCCAAGGTAACTACACCCTCCTAAGAGATGGTCTAACCTACCTCCAAGACACAGTTTCCACAAAGGACATTGACAGCTATAGTAATTGCTCCCTGATGCCCTGTCTACACATCTACACAAATATATACACACAGCTGTGCCTGATAGGCTCAAACAAAGATCCTCAGGAAAATATAAACTATACTGGTGAAAGTCTGTTAGTACTACATTATACAGTAACTGAAAGAAGCTGCGGTTTGCAAATACAACATTGCGAACCCAGGACTGGAATGCAGCCCTCCTAAGTATGAACATGCAAATAAGACACCTTGATAAACCCTCAAGGAGCATTTGTGGTAATAATTTACACAACAGCTTATCTAAGGATAATCATGAGGCTTTCTTCATGTACATCTGCAAACTGATATATATATACATATATATATATATATATATATATATATATATATATATATATATATATATATATATATTTTTTTTATTTTATTTATTTTACATTTGTTGACCAGGCTAGTCTAGCTGGATATATGTCCATTTTCAGTAGAGGTCCGGGGAGAAAAGCTCCACACATTTGGTTTGGGCTACCTATATACCTATATAATATATATATATATATATATATTTATATATATATATATATATATATATATATATATATATATATATATATATATATAAAACTCAGATGTATTTGGATCCAGTTGTGTATGGTAGCACACACACTGACCCAGTGTAACTTCCAAACCTAATAGCAGAAACATTTGGCTGAAAAGTGGCCCCGATGCACCATCAAACAACTAATATACTCTGGCATATCATTTGTATCAACTTGCAATACAATTTCACCAAACTTACTAATCTAAATTATATAAATCACATTTATAACACTTTTTGAAGCTTCACAAACAATAATACAGAAATTAAATTATGGTTTCAGCTATTAACGCCTTTTAATATTACAAAAAACTTTATTAATAACATTTCCATAAATACTCTCAATTCATGGAAAGGAAATAATTTCTTATGCTGGTATCAATGTATAGAAAATCTGACAGTCATGAATGTTAATCAGTTAATTAATACATTCAATTTATCAAATAGTGACTGGTTAGTTCTTAATAGCCTAATACCATATGTACAAGATCTGTGTAAAACAATAGAAAATTCTTCATTTAATTCCATGCCTAAATTTATATATTGTTTATTTGAAGTGTTATACAGAGACTTTAATTGGACAAATTTAACTTCAAAGTTATATAGAATTATTATTAGTTACAAAACGAAATCTAATCAGAAATTCTGGAATTTTTTAATAAAGATTTTTCATTGTTTTTATCTAATGAGTCAAAAATAAACATACTATATTCTATTAAGTTAACTTGAAATGTACAAAGTTGGAAAATTATTGCATGGAAATTCTTGCATGGAGCCTTTTACACCCCTAATAAAATAGCTAGATTTAAAAATACTAATGATGCTATATGCTGGAGATGTTATCTAAAATGTAATGCCGATTGGTCACATATTATATATGAATGTACACATATTAAGAAATTTTGGGAGGATATTGGTGAATTCTTGCAAGCCATTTTTACTGATTCTTTTATTTTGTCAAAGTCATTAATTTTTCTAAATGAAATTGAAACCACTATTATGAAAAAGAAAGAACTATATCTTCTTTGGATTATAATGGCTATCTCAAAAAATGCATCTCTAGGAAATGGAACTCCCCTATCATCCCAACAATTGATGATTTTTTCTTTCTATTGAAAGAAGTAGCACTGTTGTAAATTAAAGTCAAGGAAATGAGGATTTTTCTGAAGAAATGGACTAATAATCCTTGGAAGAAAGTTCTCTCCCTAATAGAGACACTTAAAACGGTCACAATTTTATCTTCGTAAGACTAGAAGAAACAAGAATACAAGTTATAATTTGTTAATTCTCGTACAATAATCTCTATAATTTGTCTGTGTATCTATGATTGTATTCCCTTTTGACTTTATCTGTTTTGAGGCCATTGTATATTTGTAAATAGTTCATACAATTCACTCTTATTTGATCTGTTAAATTCACTATTTATTGTTGTAAAAAAGATTTTGAATAAAATTATTTGAACAAAAAAACCTTACTACAAACCATGTGTGCAACATCACCTCCAAGCTGTGGTATCTACAATGAGAAAGTTATCACTGTCCTCTCCAAGACTAGGAGCACAGTCTCCATGGGACCAGATGGCATTCTGGACTGTGTTCTTCATGTGCTGCAACAGTGAGCTACTCCCCTATGCACCATATTCAATCACAGTCTGAATACTGCTGTTATCCACATTGAATGGAATACCGTGACCATTTTCCAACCACACAAGAGATGACTGGCAAAATACAAGTGTAATTATAGAACCATAACTGTATGCAACCTCTGCTGTAAGGCAATGGATAGAGTTTGCATGGATTTCAGACACAAGAAAATAGGTGACCTCCAAACTGTGTTCAAGTTAGGTGTTCTCAAGGGTATCTTGCAGCTGTAAAACCTGGTGATATTCAAGACTGTGACCAGAGGCATACACAAAGTCAAAGATGTTCACATATCCTAACTTGGCCAAGTTGGTTTGCAAATGGAATCAAAGACAAACAACATTCAATCACAGTGCTAGACTTCACCTCAAGCAACATACATGTCACCTGTGTGGTAATAGAAGTGTCAATACTGTGGCCTCTTATGTTTAACATATATGTCTCAGAAGAACTGAACAAAACAGATAATCTGTGGCACTAATGACTGCTGACAAAGCCACGGGTGGTACATAAACTGCACAGAAATGCATCAGCATACCCTTTGGTAATAATAAATATTCCTGCTTATTATAAAATAGCCACAAGTACACTATCCCCCACTTCTGTACTGATAGACCTTGGAACACATGTCATCTGCTACCTGGGTCTGCTGTGGGGAGGTAGACATTCTACATCTTACATCTGATTAGCAACAGCATTACATCAATAGCAATATATGTTAGCAATCCCCTATACACATCCCTAATTGGCCATATTAATGAATATAATGCACCCTTTGAAATGTATTTTATCAGACGCCTGAACCAACTTGACAGACCTCAGACATGTCTGAGTAATAAAACATCAGAGAGTCTCCAACATGTGTCTTCTGTGGGCAGAATGATGTATATGTGACTGTGAGTAGTATTATATAGATAGCTGTGAGATAAATTATGTATGCCTTACAGGACTATCTGTGGCCAAATGGAATGAAAATGCTGCACATGTGTATGTAATGTGGGATTCCAAATAACTGTTCCAGGGATCTCAGTGTACACTATGACATACATATGGCATGCTGGAAAGACAGATGTATCTCTCAAAAGTCATCTCTCCTCTGCAGTAGGCTTCAAATCCATGTCAAGCAAGCACCTCCATTACTCTACTGAAAGACGTGCTGGATGACTTACTGTGAAAACGTTATCTGCCATGGATCATTGCTGCTTCTCTTCTGGACATGGGTGGTCCTTGCTAGACAAAACTTGGTTATGCATTATATCTGACTTTTAATATTATATTGTGATGTAACAGCTATGCTTCTAAACACCATCAAGTCAATACCCTAGTCACATGGTATAAACTTTGGAACCTATAGTGATGTACATGCAAAAAGGAACATTATACTATATTACCATTCTGATGAGATTTGTCTTCACTGCTGACATACACTCCTGTACTCTGTATCCGATGGGTTGACTTTGGATGTGCATCCATACGTTTATACTAAACAATCCTTAAAGAGAAAGTTAGATGTATTAATGAAATGCATTTAATTGTCTGAATTCATAGCCCTTACAAAAGCATCCACTATGAAGTAGATAAATTATTATGCCATCAACTGTCTATATGGCTGTGTACAATCTAAATACAAGTACAATTATCAGTTCAACAGCACACATGGAGGTAATAATATCATATTAATATAAATAGTCACCCTGTGCATCAGACACGTCTTTTTTTTTAATTCATGGATACTAAAGTTAACATGGATGTGGCACAGTTATCATCATTTGCCCAGAGGGCTGCATGGGGGTAAGGGAGGCCTAGGCTTACACAAAAGGCTGGTGAGTGTGTGTGAGTAAGCAAAGAAAGCAGGCAAGATGGACCATGTAAATGTTGCATGTGTGTCTGTAGGTGCCCTCAATGTGACATTGGTGTGTGAGTGTCTGCATGAACACAGCCAAGCTCAGTGCTAGCCTTATGTATCTGTATGTCAGACAGCTGTGTATGGTAGAGCTGACAGTTCATTGTCTCCACCCCCAAACATGAGAACTGGCTCTGCCAGGAGTTGCACTGGTACCTCCACACCCAAGGACAGATTCTGTGCTACTACCTGAACGTGGCCAATGTCTGCTGGATGTGTTCCATTCACAGGAATGCCTAGGACCACAGCTGGAGCAGTGGATGTACTGTCACTCTGGGAGCATGATCTGGCATGGCCACATTGGTTCTCTGCAGATGTAGTTGCTAACCTGTGCCCACAAGGCCAACCTTCCCCTACCAGAAGATGTTCCATCACAGACAATGTGTGTTCCATGACAGATACACTGCGTTCACTCACAGACACATCCTTTTCCAACATGTCATTCAACCAATTGAGGGAATCAACAACACTGTGGAGGCAGTCATGGGTGTCAGACTGTGCTGCATCTATAACCATGAGCATTCTCCTGGAGTTCCTTTCTGAACATGCCTGTGTCTCCATGACAGCCCTAAACATATGTTGAGTAACACATGATGAGACACCTGCAACAGGTTTGCAAGGGAGAGCAGGTCTCCTCCGAGCACCCCTATCAATCTGCTTGTGCGGCACCTCACCAGCAGTTTGGCTATAGCCAGTGTCAACAGTCACTGAAGCTGCAGTAGTAGCCACACTTCCCTGGTTAATGTTGTTGTCTTCCAGCTGTCCAGTATCTATGGCCTCAGTAGACTGGGCATGAGTAGGCATACTGGCTGTATCTGATGATAATGAGGTGGTCACTGGATGTCAGCCTCTATGTCAGAATCCGCTGCTGCAATCCCCAACTGTGCCTCACTTTGGCCACCATCATCATCACACTCTGATGAGACACTGACACCAGGTGCCACAGAACCACTTCCATGTTCACCTGTGGTAAAAAGAAGGAAAACAAGAATACATTAATACCTGCACTACTATGCTGCAATATATGTTAAACAATTTACACACTGTCACTATTACAGACATTCATACCTTTCAACCTCTTAGGGCAAAAAATGGGGACAAAGCCATGAATAATGGGTGGACAAAGGTCCAAGAATAGGTATCATGATGACATATTGCCCTTACAAACCTAGAAAGGTAATAGAATACCAGGTATTGTTTTGCCTTGACATTTATGAGTGGTATGCATTTTTAATGTGAGATCTGTTATTATTGTATGTCTGAATCTTTAATGACTTGTCAGTGGTTTACAACTCAATCACTATGATCTTAAATATGAGCCGGAGATATGAGTCATGCATCTGGACATTCTGCAAATATCTGTACAGTTGACAAGTATGCAGATACTACAGCAATCCATACAACAGGCCTGAGATGACACTTTAGCAGATATGTTGGAATATTCTACATTACAGACATAAATGTATTCTGCTTACCAACTGCAGGAGACCTAGCTCTGTGGATTCCTGATTGCCCTGGAAAAACTAAAGTCAGAGCTAATGGCAACAGCACCACGTTTAACAGTATAACGGGGGAAATACCTTTAATAATCTATATCTACAGTAACTACTATGGTAACTTCTACAGTAACTGCAATGTTAACTAGAATGTGGCTGACAACTTTTAAATTACCTTAAAACTGCATCTATCTTAAATACCTCCACCAACAAAGCAAGCTGACACACATTTAAACTATAAACACTATTACACAATGACTGCAACAGTATTCTACTGATGATCTAACAAAGTCTACCTGGAAGCTCCACCTGAGATGCAGGAGTGGAACCCACATCCAGAACATACTGGCTGATGGACTGCTGAGTGCTTTCTTGTGTGGCAATGCTTGCCTGGAATTCCTTGATGGAGGTTAGGGGTTGTTCTGCTGCAGGCCCACCACCAGTGACCTGATGATCATGTGCCACTTCAGCAGCATGCCTCCTTGCAGCATGAATCATGTCCGTGGTTCTATGTCACACCTGTTCATAGCTGCAATTTTGTCACCCAGTTTGCATTGACGTTTTCAACCAATTTGTCCCACAGGGATGCACATTGTGACATATAGGACTGCATGATGTTGCCTTAATGCTTCAATTATGAGGTCATTATCTACCTCAGAAAATAGGGGCCAATGCCATGTTGGCATATTGTTTACTGAAAGACAAAATAATGGCAACATGTATAAGGATCACATAAGTACAAATAAACTCTGTACAGATAAAGCAGTATAGGAAGGCTCTCAGTATTCACCCCTTGATTAAAATTTAAAGATTCAACTGTGGTTAACAAATAAGATGGAGGTTAAGAGAGTAGCATGATGAACATATCCTTGGTTGTGCCATAACAAATATGGGCTTATGCTCACACACCAAGCACAACAGTCCATTCTAGTTTGTGCCATAGCAGGGACTCATCCCCCACCAAAGAAGAAAAAAAAATAACATGCTAAGGGAAAAATGTACTAACCAACCAGCAGTGTAAATTAAAAAGTACTCTCAAAGGACCTATCCATGAAGCATATGTGCATAGTTATCACACAGCATTAGACCTTTGGCCTACTCTACATCCTCTGTACCTCTCAAATGGCTGGAAAACAAGGCCATGTCCTGAATACAATTCTAACAAATGGTTACTGATTTACTTCACATCATTCCTAAGTACATTCCAACATATGCATTATTTAGGTAACAAAATGGATACATACCTGATAGAGTACAATACTCCTCTGTCGAAATATACTGTTCCAATTTAAATGTGTAACTGAGTTTGAATTCTGATACAACTTTCATCCACATTGGTTTGCCTAGCTAGACATTTCCCTTTTTATAACAGTGTACATTACTAATTTATTCCACCTGACCTAGTCTGTGCTTCAGAGATACTAATTGCAAGTACTGGTGCATTGCATGCTAATCAACCAATCCCATGGAGATACTCAACAAGATATAAGGCATCATTGTAGACACCATGCTCTTTCTTATATGTGCAGTGAGGAAATAGTCAAGTGTGAATACAATGCAAACACTGACAGATTGTTAGTAGCAGCTATAATTTACATACATTTGTGTGTGATACAGGCTGAAGGTTAAGCTGCTGCTCCTGCCAATAGCCATAGACACAGAGGGTGAAGACTTTGCAGGCCAACAACACAGCAGAGGAACTGTTGGGGCTGTGGTAGCCTTGAGTCAGATACAGAGCCATATGCATGGAACCTATCCCAGTGGAATATAAAGTATGTGTTGAAGTTAGTATGTTACCCACAGGTACCCTTAAAAGACTACCAAGGGACATGCTTGGTGTTTCATAGGCATCAGCATCCAGTATCTTCCGAACATTCCTGTATGCTATGCTACAACATGACAAAGGGAACATATATTTTAACACAAGTTCTGAGGAGAGGATCACAAGTATGCTACAACTGTAACATATATTGCATTACTCTCCAGTAATGTGTGCCATACATCACAGTCATGTACACATAAGAACAATGCCTTGGAAACAGGGTAGGGTCTACATTAAGAATTAGGTCTACCACTCAAACAGCTGCCAAGTCATGCATAATGTAATGGGAATCATGTGGGACGTGTGCTGGGAATCCTTGCAGTTAGCACAACTTGCTTATCTGCCACATTCCCCAACTGCACCAGATGTGCTCTATGGGGGGATATCTCCAAGGCTCACTCAGGTGTGTATGCATGCTATGCATTGGAGTTATGGCTTAGGAAACCCATTGGAGATAAACAAACACACACACACACACACACACACTCACACAAATGAACACTGTAATGAGACACACAGTCCAACCAGTAATGCCACAGAGCATGTTTTTCAGCTACTGCACTCACAGTGCCAGTGTCTACATACTTCTGGCCAAGGGCACCATTCTAATCCGCTGATATGTCCCTCAATGCTCATAGTATGTGCTATGCTACCAAAGTTAATATAGTGTAAACAGCAGCAACAGGATTATCAAGGAGTCGGGGAACACATCCTACTGACAATGCCAAGGTCATCTCAGCCACAAGACAATGATGACTCATAGGAGGAACCAGCAGCAGGTGTGGTTGTAGGCAGATACAGCCATGCCCAGTAAGTCCTTGCATTGGCTATGAGACAAGCCATAGCACACTGACTCAACACCTAGAAGGCTAAAACCATCCTACAAGATCACTATACATCTCCATTAGGGATGCATTACAGATAACAGTTAGCAACCATAACTAAATCATACAACATGCAGGATGCCAGACATGTAGGGTAACCAGACCAACACAGTCTTTTTAGTGCCATAGCAGACACACACCTTTGCTCCCTCACATGCAAAGGAACCATCCGTGATTGCTTCTGACATCCAACCTGTCTTTCCTTAGTTAGCAACCACATATATTATTCCCCGTTAATATCCTTTGATATTGTAAATGCAATAATATTGAATGGTGTACACACTGTATGTGCAAATCTACTGGACAGATAACTGATGAATGACCAAGAAATAAAGACATGTAAAATAGTGCTGTATATTTGCAAGCAAAAATCATAACAGTGTGTGTAATCAGTAAATGCAGTATTGTAAAAGTGAAATGTTTCACTAGATGTGCAGGTAACATATAATATTTTATTATGGCTGTAAATTATTTTCAATTTGATTGTGTGCTGAACTTCCCTCCGAACTGTACAGGTTTTTGCAGAATGTCTAGATGTTGGACTCATATATTTGGTCTATTTCTCATACAGTTGTGGTTTTCTGTAAAATCAGTGGCAAATCATTGAGGGCTAAAGTTAGGATGTAGTGGCACACATTTGAGTTTCAGACTTCATATCCTTCAGATAGGTCATGCTAATGTATAACCTGTTATTCTATCCAGTTTCTAAGTATGTAAGAGCAATAATTAAAGAATGCCCCTATTTTTAGGCCTTTATCCCCCCATTATTAATGCCTTTGTCCAGATTCCTTGGTGTAAAACATTGAGAGATATGGTGCTGGATGCCTGTTGCTGCTTGAAACACAGGATTAAGGCACCTATCCTGTATTTGGCATGTGTATTGGATGGTGAATTGGATTGTAAAACTATGTAGGGATATTTCCTGTGTAGTTACATTGTCTAGTAGTGTGTGTGTGGTACACTGATTTTTTTATGCTGCCTATTTTCACTTGTTTTTGTCTTAATATTTAGAGCTACTGTTTGCACGTTGCTGCCCATAGCATAAACAGTGTACGCTATGTGCAGCTAGTTTGGTGTACAGTGGCAGTGCACTAACTGTAGCAGTGGACTACCCAGGTAGCAGAGGGACCCAGACATCTAAAAATAGATCTCAGATGCATTCTCTTAATATCAGACTGCATAGTGCAAACCCGCTAAGCACCATTGCATTGCATGTAACAGTGAGAACCTCAGGATCAATATTATTACAGTAGATTTTTATGTAATCTCCCCCTGTGGCTTCAGAAGTTCACATGGTCCTGGGTTCAGATTCAAGGATTGCAACTTGTATTTTACTAACGTGTCCTTGCATTACATAGCAATGTGATGAAACATACACATGTATTCTTTAATTCTTCTGCTGGCAGCAGCTGTGAGTGTAGGACTACCATGGATAAGTTCCAGGATTCTAATAAAGCAGACATCTGTGTCTTTTCAATGGTGTCCCACTTTACATTATAATCACCTTTAGTTATAGCAATTGACCTATTATTTCTTATATCCTAAGTATTTTCCTGAGGGATGACACAGTAATATTGTCAGGTATTTAAAAATATGATAATATCCATATTAATAAACTTCACTATATTGTTTCCCATTGCACAAACACTGGTAACGCTTGGGCATGATGCTAAGCATTGCGCACCATTTTCAAATATTGCAAAGTCCAATAGTGTGTGTTTTCAGTCCCCATCATAACTGTAATTGGTGGGAACAGTCATTATACATTGGTTTTCATCTGTATTAGACATGACTGGTGTTGAGGGAGAGGTTCTGAGATTTCAATCTTGAATGTAGGTTGCGCAGAAGTCCAAAGTGTTTGTTTGACTTCTAGAGAATGATTATGGTCCCCGGCTAATGAAGGAGCACTAGCATGGATCAGATTACAAATCAGATGGATGGAATAGTTTGGCATAGGATTTGTCCAGTGTTACCATTATCCCCTGCACTGGTGAACAGTGTAGGAACCACTACTGAGACTTCAGGATGAGGAAGAGGGATACCCTCAACCACTGGATTGAGGAATGCAGGAATGATGGCACTCCACAGATGTGTAAGTATCACTTACAGGCACTGCTTGTAGGAGGTAGCAGCTGCATATGTTCATTACTGGTGTTCTTAATGTTATTCTATTGTGTTCTGTTTTTCCCACGGCTAAGAGCTGTGCACCGCTTACCATCGAGCAAACAAAGAAAAAGAAGTGCACTGGTTTGTGCAATGTTAAGCAGTGTGCACATTTTTTTAAATGGATCTGAAAATAACTTGCAACCAATGCTATTCCAGTTATTTTGTTACAGTACCACGTTATTTGTATAAGCTACAATGTCACAACAGTATAAATATAGTTTGCTTACCTAGGACCATCTGCACTCCAGTCCAACACTCTACACATGTAGCCACAGGATTTGTTGATTGTAGTCATGTAGTTTTAGTATTCATTGTTAAGTTGATGGCATGCATGTAGCATGGCCCCTCTTACTGGGTTTGCGCAATGGCCAGCACTTTTGAGCAATAGCAAGTGAAAGCATCCAGTTTCTATTTTTGGATGTCTGGGTCATGTCTAATACATTGGTGGTCCTGTTGTGCAAACAGGGTAAGCATAGCCAAATGCCGTGGTACATTGTGCTAACATGGCATAAATAAAAAAAATTAGGAGGAAAGCCAAACTATATAGATATAACTAGTTCTGACTGTTTTTCCAGGGTTTTGGCTGGTATTTTTGTGGTGTTCCTCATAAAATGTGTGGTTTTGTAATAATGATTTGGGATGGATGGCACTAAATAATGACAGATGTTTTTATTTAGGACTTCATAATCTTTTTCAGAAGAAGCATGCTAGTGTATACCTATTTATTTTGTCAAGTTCCTATGTTTATAAGGGCAAGATGTCACTATTTGCCAGCATTTGCCCCACTTCACTTACTGGCTTTCTACAGATTTCTTGCTTTAAGAGTTTGGGAGGTATGGGGGTGGACTGTCGGTCCTCTCCTGTACACAGATTCATTATCTGTGTTGCTCTACAAGGTTTCACAACCAACACTACAGGGACACATTGGGAAACCTCACTTAGCAGTGCCACACATTATTAATATGCATTGCACATTGCCAAGAGCACAATATGGCCATGTACATGGTTACACACTATGTAGGTTCTACACAGAGCTTATTGAATCCTGCAGAATATCTACTATCACTAATGCATACGAGTAGAAAGACAAAAAAAAAATGTGTGCCTGGTTCTGTTTCCTCACTTTGTCCAGGAGAGATATCCCTGCCATTTAAAATGGTATTTTTGCTAGATAAAATTTTTTAGTGCACAGTTTAGAAATTACACTATTTCTCAAATTATTTTATGTTGAGAGAGAGTTTTAAGTTACATTACATGAAGCAGATTACTGTTAAATTTTATTGAGGCTTCAAATGTAAAGATATAATAATTAAAAAAATGTAGGAAATTAAACAGAAAGATCCCAAATACTGTCTATATGCATTTTAATTATAATTAAAAAAAATATATTAATGATAATAATAATAATAATAATAATAATAATAATAATTATTATTATTATTATTATTATTATTATTATAATAAATAAAATAATTATGTTGTCTTAATAGCACCCTACCAGAAGCTTTAGAATAAGTAAACTAACTTCAGATTAACGCAGGATACCCTAAATATCATTATGTTGCTCTAAAGCTATCAAAAATACTCTTTGCTGGCAAAGTATAGCCAGCTTTTGAAAATCAGTGCAAAAGTGAGTAAGTAAACTAAGGTATTAAATAAACCCATGAGGTAAATATGTAAAGGATACATAATTTAGATAAATAAAGGATGTGGTGAAACCTATTGTCAAATAAGGGGCATGTATGAATTAGGGTTTGCCAATATTTTAATCCTGGAAAATGTACTTGTATAGTGCAAAATGTAGTATACATAGGATGCTGCACAAATTGTGTAATTATCTATGAGGGGAGAACTGCAAAAAAGTTGTCAAAAAGGTTGTATGACGATATGCATGCTATAAAGGTGAGGGATGAGACAAATGCTTTATATAGCATTCAGCAAAATGCAAAAACTGTGTGTTTAGATTTGTAGTTTAGGAGAAAGTTATTTTACTATATGGGAAGATGGGTTTGCAGAAATTATTAGACTGGAGCAAGTATGTATATTAGGTAAATTTAAGTGCCTGTCATGTGCCAGGAATTAATGATGTACACACATTTTAAGTTGTTTTGAATAGGAGGAGCATAAAACATTGATAGCATTATCATGTGATAGTCACGTGGTTGTTTTCATGTTTTTTAATGGAAGACTACATGATTCTCATTCCTAGTCTGATTGAGTCTATGTGGGATTGAAAGCGCTAGTTGTGAAGTTCAGTAAAGGTGTTTAACATGTTTATACCACTTTGATTTCTTGTTTTTGTTGCAGAGGATAAGATAGCAATGATGCCAAAAATGACACACACTGTTTATGTAGACACTTATTCGGTCCAAGTTGCTTTTCAAATATTTGAGTAAATGATGATAATTCAATAATAATCGTCTCTGTGTAAAATAGTACAGGAATATACACAATTTCTTTAAAATTGTTTGCTTATATGATTTTTTTCTGTTTGAATGAGTCTTTGGTCAAAATTTCTGTTAGCCTTTTTTGTAATGAAACTAGAAAATGTTTTCTCAAGCTTCTGAATGCAAAAATGTGATCAGTTTCATTAACTTTCTCATTTGCATCAGACCTGCTGCTGATGTTGTTTATCGCTGCTCCTGCTACAATGAGTGATGATCATGGTCATGTCTGCACACCTTTGGAAAGAACAATGGAGATTACATTACCTCAATTGTTCAGCCTGACAGCAGGTGGTATGAACCTGGATATTAGTTTTATGACACACTATAATACCCGGCTTTTCCTTTTGGACAACTAACAGTGGACATAAATAAGGTGTACTGAACAGCAATGTGTTTTTTTGTTATTTATTTCTTCATTTAATAAATGATTTCAAAAATGTACTCTGAATTCCAGCTGATGGCTACTTCAGAGTATTAACAGCAACTGTTAAGATTACTGAGGTCTATGTTTTAGCACCAGTATTTTATTCACAACAGAATAGTTATCTTCACATAAGACAACAGTCTGGTTAGATTACAAGTAACCATAAACTTAAACATTAGGTACGGTCTAAATGTTCAGACGGTTTTAACACTATACAAACAGTTTATCCAGTTCTGCTGATCAGAATCGTATACTACACAGCAATACTATTTTCCTTTCATTCTTTCTCTCCCCTCTTTTGCTTCTTTCTCTCTTTCTCTCAGCTAGCTAAACACAGCTTTTTTAGTGTAGTAACTGCATATAATATCCAGATATTCTAATTCTGTGTGTTATTCCCATAGTAGTCCCTGCCTTTCCCATCATTGTGAACTGCACATTATAATTTGTATTTTCTGTTAACCAAAACTTCTATGTCACAAACACTGCTTGTCTAGACAGTCTAACAGCTTAAACACTATAGCATTTTTCCTTGTCCGGATTTAACTAATCTGCCTTCACATCTCTTGTTTGGAGATTTATTGTCTCAATAAATATCAGAGCAGTCTCTTTGAGTGTTACCTTCTCTGCTCGATAATCTCTAACTGTAATATAACATGACATGACAAACTTTGATTGTGTAGCATGCTATGACTCTGTTCTACACTTTGTCTCTTTCTCTCTCTCTCTCTTACTTGCTCACACACACACACACACACACATGCACACACACACACATACACACACACACACACACACACACACACACACACACACACACACACACACACACACACACACACACACACACACACACACACACACACACACACACACACGCACACTGTCTCTGAGCTGCAGCATTAGCTGCATGTTTTTCACTCTAGCATTTTTCAAGAATTCTTTTTAGCCAATTGGAAATTAATTATATACTTCCTTTTCTATGTACAATTGTATATTTAATCACTGTATTTAACATCAGTAACTTAATAACTCCTAATGACGGCCTCATGCCAGCTCAAAAGCTTGAGTAACTGCAAAAGTTATGCTGGTCCAATAAAAGGTATTACATCACATCTGTGTTCCAATGTCTTTGTGATCAAGGTCTTGGCATTCAGCAGTCTAGAAAACCTTTACTTTTTAAGTTATGTATCTGATGTGATTGCTGAAGGGTCTGCACTGTATTTGATATAGGTGTAAAATCATGTGTGGGATGAAAGTAACCCAAACCACAGAAGGAAAGCATTTATACAGAAGGAAACATTTGGCTCTGTACTTGTTACTTGATTGGCTTAGACCACCGGAAATAACATTGTGGAAAGGCTGGATTAGATGATCAGGTACAAAGCACATTTAAAACAGGCTACTACCAAAGCATATTCAGATGTACAAAGAAGTTTTTGTTTTAGAAATGGGAGTTGCATAGCACTACAGTTTAAGCATGTATGCACTGAAACTACACCAGTATTATACAGCAATGATTCTACCTTGATGGCAGCTTGAAGTCAGACCACACAGGATGATTTTACCCAAGCAGAAAATAAATTATATTTTAAATAGCATTTAATTGATTTTTAAGGATAAAAGTGCATTTTGAGTAGGAACAAGTTCAGTTTTAAAAATAACAAATAGTTGGTCATATGTTTGCATACTGTTCTTGCTATCTGTGGAGGAGCATTGCCTTTGAAAGTTGTTCCCATGAACGTTTGACTATATGAAGTAATAGCCAAGAACATTTATATATGTGGAGTTCTGCAGCCTTTTGAGCCCAGGTTCAAACTCCAGTAACTCACAGCTAGGGACACAAATGGCTGTAACCTCATCTGACCAGCTGCATGCGCTCAAACCTGAACGTGAGTTCCTTGATGCTGCTGCCGCACCATCTTATCATATCTTCCCATAAGAACAGAAGCAAGTAGCTGACGCACAACAGGTAAGTGATGGAGTGGTCTCAGAAGGGTGATGTTAAGGTTAGAGAGGGAGAAAGGGGGAAAGTGTAGAATTTAGGGTTAGGGAGTGGGACATGGATTTTAGGTTTAGGGAGCAATAAGGACTTTAGGGTTAGGGAGGTGGACAGGGATTTTAGAGTTAAGCAATGAACATGGAGAGGAAGGGGAGTTTTAGGTTTAGGAAGCAATCTAGAATGGGAGGGTAAAAAGGAATTTTTGTTTTAGGGAATGACAGGGACTTTAGGGTTAGGGTGATGGATCTGGAGCTAATGTTTAGGGAATGATGGGGGAATTTAGAGTTAAGCACGGGGTGGGAGATTTTAGAGTAAGAATCTGGATTCTGTAGGGATAGTTGTGTTACAGAAGATGAATTAGAGCACTGAATGAGAATAAGGAAGTGGCAATGAGGATGTATGTCCTGAGCACATATAGTAAACCTATATATATTTATTTATTGGCATGTGATTACTGGGAAAGTCTGACTGGGTAGGTGGCCATTTTCAGAGGAGGACTGATAAGAAAAGCTCCAAAGTATTACAAAAAAAAATTAAGATCAATAATTTTACAATCTTCAAAAACAATACAAACACATATACAGTTTAATAAATATACCAAATTAGACAAAATGTGACAACATTGGTCAAAAATAACTTATGACAATGATTTAACATTTAGAGAAATTTTAACCAGTTTAGAGAAATTAAAGTTAAATTAGTATAATATAGGAACTGTGATATGAAGTGAGAAAAAAACAGGGTTATGGTAGATTAAGATCCAAGTGAGAAAAAAATTGATTGAAGTTAGGAATTGAGTTAAGAAGGGAGGTAAACAGATGTAAGGTATGAAGAGGTACTTGTTCAAATTTGGTGATACAGTTTAGCCAGTGGTTGAGCAAGAGCAGAGGCAGATTTTGGTTAGGAAATCTTTCAGAATGGCTTTAAAAGGGTTCCAGGTTTTAACAACATGGTATGAGCACAGATCATGCCTAGCAGATTTGATAGTTTTGTGGACAAAAAGAAGTTTTTGATCATTGGATCATAGCATAATTGTGTAGAATGGTATTTATTGCTGGACAAGCAGATGGATGCTGGATAATTTTATAAGTGGTACAAAGCTGTGTATATGTTAATTGATGGGGTACTTCTAATCACTTTATGCTTTTTAGTGCTATACAGTGGTTGATTCTGAAAGAGGCATTTGCTGCAAATTTAGCCACTTTATTATAATATTGTTCAAGTTTTGATTTTTGTGATGTCTGGAGGATAGTAAGGATGGAAGTGTCATAAAGTAATTAAGGGAAGAGGTAACTAATGGCAAGTGTAGTTTTAGTTTTGCTGATAAAGAAATTTCTTGGCTCTTTAAAGCAGCACTAACTTTTAGTGATTTTTTTATGCAACTTTGCATATGCGGGTTGAATTTGAAATTATCATTCACTATCAACCTTTCTAATATGCTTTGATAAATGACTTCAGTGCTTTTATTATTAAAGAGAGAGGAGGAAGTCAAACTAGTCAATACAAAAAAATGAAAGCAGCTCCAAGGAAATTTGAAAAGAAATACAAGGCAAAGGCACCCAGACATGGAAAATTTCAGAACAGGAAAAGTAAAATTACAAAGGAGGAATGCAGAAAACAGGATTAATAAGGCAGAGGTTAGGTAAACAGAAAATGAAATAATAGACTTGCTGTAAAGTGAAGGGATGAGTATGAAGATTCTAACACAGGTAGTGTTGCAACATGATAAAACAATGGTTCCCCAAATTAAGGAGCAATGGAGGAAACTGAAGGTATCTGAATAAAATTGCTGCATGGTGATGCTCTGGGCTCTTCTGTTGGAATCACATGCAAAAGTCCAGCTGAAGTTTCATAGCAGGGAAAAGAGTATAAGACAGAATAACCTCTGACACAAGTAATATTGTGGTATGATAGCCCAGTGATTTCACATATAGAAGAACATCAGGTGGAGCAGGATGCATTTTAAGAGGTTATAAATTAAGAAGATGTTCAGGAACTTTATTTGGAAGATTTACAGAAATAGAGAGCAAAGAAGATGCTTTCACTCCAGAAGAAAATGATCTAAAGGAAGACCTGCTTGACTTAACAGAGAAAGACTAACATACTAAGAGAGATAAAAAAACAGTTTACAGAAAGTAAACAAGACCAAAAAAAAAGTTAGGAGATTGGTAATAAAGATGAAAACAGCAATCAGGACTAGTAGGAGAAATTGATATGATATAAAGAAATACACTGTGTATATTACTGTGCAGAGTAACTAGTAACAGATAAAGCATTACCAACAAACTTAGAGCAACAAAGGAAAGCAAGAGAACAAAAGAATGTCACCACAGAAGTACTGAATTTAGAAACCCATAAAGTAATTAAGGCAAGAAGTGTCATTGTTAGAAGAATATTGAAAAGGGAATAGATCATCAAAAATCTGTAGAAACACAGACATGTCAAAAGCAACTCAACTATCAAACCAGACCAGGATTTATCATGCACTATTTCCAATAATAATCTAACATATCAGTAAAGACAAATAAAAAAATGAGAACGTTTGCAGATAAATATAAAGGAAAAGTACATAATAAGAAATTCATTAATGATCCAAGAAAGTTTTACAGAGAACTGGGAAACAAAGCAAAAGGAATATAAACACCAGCAAAAATGAAGAAATAGACACATTTTGGAGATGTATTTATGAAGGTGCTGATGAACTTAATAAAGATGCTGAATGGGTAGAAGAATTAAAAGAAACAATAAGGAGCTCTAATGAGGAGGATATGAAATTGGATGATGTAACAACCAAAGAAACTGAGACAAAATTAAGAAAAGCTCCTGACTGGAAAACCCCAGGCCAAGAGACAGCTCCTAATTGTTGGTTAAAGATATTAACATCTTTACACACAGATTTAGCCCTGAGCAAGAATTACTTGTATGCACATTCTGAGCAGACACCAGTCTGGTTACCAACAGGAAAAACAATATTCCTCCTTAAGAGTGAACCTTATAAACACCCCAAGAGCCATAGACCAACAACTTGCCTTCCAACAATATACAAATTATATAGAGGAATTGATGCAGAGTTTTTAATCATTTATAAAAAAATCAACAAAGGCAATAGAACAGAAATGTAATAAAAGAAAGTTATATGGAACAAAGGATCATGTGTTGCTAAATAAAGCCATACTAGAGAATTATAAAAAAGGAAGGAATATAAGTATGACATGGCTAGACTACAAGAAAAGGATATGATAGCATCCCATTTTCATGGATAATGGAATGATTACAGAAACACCCTACATTGATCATTTACATTAACATGACCATTTAACAGTGTCAAACTACTTTGCAACTCAGGAACGATAAGGGGAACATTTTCCCCAAGGGATAACAATTCAAAGAGGGATGCCACAGAGTGATTCTTTCTTACAGCTTCTTTTTTCTTGCATTAACCCATTAATCTGTTTGCAAAACAGATTAGTCTATGGCTCCCAGAATCCATAATTGTTTAAAGACTTCTCAATGGCTTTTTGTAGATGACTTAAAACTGTATAGCTCATCAGATGAGGAGTTAAAACCTCAACTACAAATGGCTAAAACTTTCTCATATCATATAGTAATGGCATTTGGTCTTGATAAATGTACAAAAGGAACATTTTAAAAAGGAAAGCTGCAGGACCAAGAAAATAGCATCCTTTGACAAAAAATGTGATATTAAGGAAATTGAGCAGGGAGAGTACAGAAATAATTGGAAATTAATGAAGGTTCAGCAATAAAATATGCACAAATGAGCATAAACTTTAGCAAGGAATATTTAAGAAGACTAAAACTAACATTGAATACTGCCCTGACTTCCAGAAATAAAGTTTAAGCTCGAAATCTGTCTGTTCTTTCTGTTCAACTTACAGTTTTGGGGTGACTGTCCCCAAAAGGATTGCATCAATTGGATATGAGCACACAAAAAAGTGCTTCATGCTTATTAACTGATAAAAAACTGTGTATGCCAAGATTATATACTCCTTGGTCTGAAGAAGGTATGGGTCACCTCTAAACTGATTACATGTATAGATCTGCAGTTGTGTTACTGCATACATATCTGCTGACCTCACCAGATCCAAACATTTTGAAACTTTTAAAACATGAAAAGCAGCCTAAGATGACATATTCGTTTAACTTAGCAGAAGCTTTTTGGTATTAAGTGAGGACAGAAATCTAACAAGACATTGGAAAAATTAGACAGTAACTGAATGCGCCAAAAACAAATGAAAGAATGTAAAGAAAAGGATCAAATCAGCTTAATCTACAGTTGTTTCAATGGTGTCTGTGATGTGTACTTTGTGCAACTAAAGTGGTGTCATTCATTTATATAAATGTAAGATTGCCTATGCCATATGTGGTATAATTTAATAAAGATGTTTATAAAAAAACAGCTTAAAAGAATTTTTGTAAATCTAGAAATATAATGTCAAGTGCAGAAGCCTCTTGCAACAACCTCATATTGCTAAGATTTGACTCAGGAGTGCCTAAGGAGATGTGAATTGAAACTAAAAGATGAAAGGGTAATAATGGTGGCTCAAGATAGTGGACTCTATACACATTGGTTTACAAAGTGCACTGATGGTATAGGAGAAGCAGAAAAATGCAGGATCTGTAAAGTAGAAGTGGAAACATAGTTACACAATTTGTTGCTTGGTGTGATACACTCATGGCAGAGGGTCTTTAAACTGAAATGCAAAATAATGTGGCAAGACTGTTGGATTGAGGACTGTGCAAGTAATACACTACAATACAGAAGTAGCTGACAGACATTGGAAACATGAACACAAAGCATTATGGGGAATGATGAAGTTTATATCACATTAGCTCAACTATAACCAACAATTCAAACAACAGATGATAGGAAACCAGTTATAACAGTCCATGAAAAGAAGGCAAGAGTAGCATTGATCACTGATATTGCTATACTCAGTGATTTCATCGTCTTATTTACAGAGACAAATGAAGTTATAAAAGACCAGGATTTGCAGGCAGAAATGTGACCAATGTGAAAAAAATACCCAATCAGCTACTGAAGAACACCAGGCACACATATTGTTTGGTGGGTTCCCTATTAAAATCGCGAAGGTCCACTTACCCAAATACAGAAATGTCGACACATATACGTCGAAAAGTGAAAACACAGATCATCCTGAAGCGTGAAATCCAAAATGTCAAATTGTCATGTTTGGCCCTTCTGCTGTATAGCTCTGTATGGTAAGTGTGCGATAGTTACGGACCTTAGGGTTAGGGTGCAGGTTAAGGTAAGTGCATCGATAGTAATAGTGTGCGATACTTACGGACCTTAGGGTTAGGGTGCGGGTCAAGGTAAGTGCATAGATAGTAATATATGTAAGGTTTAGTGTAGGGTTAGAAGTAGGGTTTTGTTAAGTGTATGTGTGTGGGTTATTTATTTTGTTTGGGTATAGCTCCGTAAGGTAAGTGTGTGATAGTTACGGACCTTAGGGTTAGGGTGCGGGTTAAGGTAAGTGCATAGACAGTAATGTATGTAAGGTTTAGTGTAAGGTTAGAAGTAGGGTTTTGGTTAGTGTATTTATTTTGTTTGGGTAGGTAGTATGTAGTGTGTGGTGGGGTTGGACAACTATGACGGCTCGAGATTTTGAATTTCGCTGTTTAGAGTGGTCGGTGTATTCACGGTTCGGGTAATATGTGTCGATGATTCCGTAATCACTGTTTAGGACTTTCGCGGTTGTAATATAGATCTGTTTGGTGTAGGTAGGGAACTAACACAATTTCCTGTTTAGGGATAACAAAAGATTTTATTTTAATAATAAAAAATACCCATCAAACATAGGTAAAGCACTTTCATCCTCTACTTGATTAGGACTTCATCAAAACCAAAATGAACATATCAGAGCCACTCCCTTAAATGTCTAAAAGAAATCAAATGATATTAAAACAAATCAGAGCTTCTTAAACTGAACCTGTCACAATTCTATACATTCACAAGAGTCAAATACTATAAAATTAACTAATAAACTAGGATACATAAGGGCAAATCAACTGCCAAACAGGTTGTCAGCATGCATACACACACACACACACACACACACACACACACACACACACACACACACACACACACACACACACACACACACTAAATATGGACAAGATACATAAACCCACATATGCAGAGGTACTCACTAGAAACTTACCAAGAGATCAGAGGCCTCCAAAATGGAAACCACTTACACACATAACAATGGAAAACAACCACAACACATAATAACACACCAGTGTCTCAACAAATAAGCACATAAGGCGTAACACCACAAAACCTAATGTATTGGTCATAGGTGACTCCATTGGTAGACACATGGATGTTTCCCTCACAAGGCTGGTTAAGGAGCGGGTTACAGTTAGCTACCTGTCAGGTGCCAGTATCCATCAAGCCACTCAAGCATTCATGTCACTCAACCACAAATACCGATATGATTCCATCATAGTCCGTGTTGGGGTGAATGACTTGAGACTTACCTCTCTGGACTATATGAAGACAGACATGACTGAGCTCTCAGATTATATGTCACAGGCAGGTATAAGCCTAGTCTTAAGCAGCATTCTACCATCTCCAAGGATGATGCCACAATTCAAACAAAAAATGATTAATTTTAACAATTTGCTTAGCTTCTGGTATCAGTATAAGGGAATCCAATATTTGTCAGCCTGGAAAGACAAGGTCAACAGGCCACACTGCTTTGCCAGAGATGGTCTGCACCTGTCTCCTCTAGGCTTTTGTATACTGGCAAAGGCATTAGCCACCCCTATTGTGCATTTTTTTTAGGAAGAGTCAAAATAAACAACATGCCAACATAAAATCCTCTCTAGATAAACTCAAGGTACTGCTGTTTAATGCTAGGAGTTTAAACAAGTAACTGCACCCCTGGAAGCACTCCTCGCTTTGGAAGATGCTGACATTCTGTGCAGTCACTTAGACATGGATTAAAGGCACAAAAACACCCTGACTGTGCAGTGCTATAATTCCTTCCATATGTTCAGATCACAGACTGAGCATGAAAGAACCAAAGCAGGAAGTGTATCCATCTTCATTAAGGATAACTACACCTTGATACTGACCAATAGTATTACTCTCTTGAGCTACTCCATGTCCAATTAGCTATAGGCAAAACCCCCAACCACATCATGGCTAACTATAGGTCCCACACCATGAAACAAGAAAAGCATACTGCATACCAGAACTTACTGGAGTCACTTAACATACAGCCTGACACCTTACTCATGGATTATGTCAATTATACTAACATCGACTGGGAAACATACATGACCACAAACATGCTGGTTCAGAGTTTCTTGGACTTTGTCAGTGCAAATGCTCTGGAACAGCTAGTCAGCACACCCGCAAGAGGCTCAAATGTCCTGGGCATAGTACTCTATAACATGGGAGTGCATTGCCCCCTTCTCCATTTGATGTCCTCAGTCTTGTTCAATGTAATTATAAGACCAGTAAATGAGACCTGGTCCAAGGCTCCAGAGAGCACCCCTGCAATACCAGGATACAACTCTTACCACACTTTTCGGCCAACAAACCAGGATCGAAACACTAAAGGTGGAGGAGTGTCCATATTCACCAAGGATATTCACACCACCAGGCTAGTTGCCCAACACAATGCATCTGAAATTCTCCAGGAGCAACTAACACTAGGTAAGACTGCAATCCAAATTGTAGCTTGCTACAGATCCCCCACCATGCCCCAAGATTCTCACTACACCTTTATAAACATACTGGAAAATATTAAGATACAACCAAACACCCTAATACTGGGTGATTTCAACTACCCTGCCATTAACTGTGAAAACTACTCATGTACCAACACCTTTGCCCAACGGTTCTTGGAATTCATAAATTCCAGTGCCCTGTATCAACTAATCCATAGTCCCACCAGGGGCTCCAATATCCTAGACCTGGTAATTACCAACATGGGAAATCGATGCTCCACACCTATGGTCATCCCCTCATTGGTCAGGTCAGACCATAAGCTAATCACCCTTAACATCCACTCCCCAGTAAGGAAACCTTCATAAAAAACTTCTCCAAAGCCAACTTCATGCTACTCAAGTCAAAAGTGACAAACGTTATGACACTCATGCAAACGGGAACTGAAAGTTCAACTGCTGAGTCCTACACTAAGGCACTGTATGAGCACATCCACTCATGCATGAATCGTGCAATCCCAAATAGAACCAAGATGCTCTCCTCCAAAAAAGGAAACCAACCTGGTGGTCCCTTGCCATAAACAAACTTTACAACAAAAGGAAGAAACTGTTGCAGAAAAGAGGAAAATCCCATGATGCAAAAAATTCCCTTACCAGCCTCAGTAAGAAGCTGAGATCCCTCATAAAATCCTCCAAAGCTAGTTACGAAAATAAAATTGCCAAAGATTCCAAAGGCAACCACAAGGCATTCTATAACTATGTCAAGAATCTAAATGGCAATGCTCAGATCTGCTCTGAGCTACAAATGAATGGCATTAAATATACTGATCCCAAGGATATTGCCAATATCCTGGCAGATCGATTCAGTGCTAACTTCACCCCCCCATCCCCTAAATGGCCCATCTCAATACTGGAAGATTGCCAAATTCCGGTAATAGCCACACAGATAAAAATCGTACTCTCCAAAGCTAAGAATACAGCATCCATGGGACCAGATGACATTCCGACCTCTGTACTACATGAACTACAACATGAACTGGCACTTTACTAAGTGTCATGTTTAATTATACCCTCACCTCAGGCTTTGTGCCCAATGAGTGTTGCACAGCTACAGTTATCCCACTCCACAAGGGGGGAATCTACCTTGGATCCCGGGAACTACCGTCCCATCAGTCTGATGAGCCTGATCTGCAAGGCCATGGAATGTATTATCATGGAACTTATAAACAAAGATATTGGCAACCTTCAAACACTAGACCCCACCCAGTTTGGATTCATGAAGGGTCGATCTTGTCTCCTGAACCTGATTGACTTCTTTGAATCAGTCTCCAGAGCTGTGGATGAGGGTAAGGCTGTCCACACAGCCTATCTGGACCTTGCCAAGGCCTTTAACACCATCCCCCACTCTGGAATCATAGATAAACTTACTAAGCTGGGCATTAATCCCTACGTCACCTGATGGGTTGCCAACTGGCTTACTGACAGAACCCACACTGTAAACGTAGCTGACTCAAAATCCAGCTCCAGACAAGTGAAAGTGGAGTACCTCAGGGTTCAGTCCTGGGGCCGCTCTTGTTTGGCATCTACTTCTCTGAAGTACAGGCCAACGCTAATGGACTCTGACTAACAAAGTTTGCAGATGACTGCAAACTGGGAGCCATTATTGAAACTCCAAATGATGTGGATGCTCTACAAAAGGGCCTTACATAAACAGATGCTTGGTGCCAGAGCCATGGGCTCAAGCTCGATGCCAAGAAATGTATAGTAATCCCCTTTGGGAAAAAACATGTACCCATGAATTACCACAAAGGTGGCAGTACACTAAACACCAAAAGTGTGATAAGAGACTTAGGGACACAGGTGGACAGTGGTCTCACCTTCAATAACCACATCACCACAACAGTCAGGAAATCCTTCTTTGTGGCACACCTCATCACTAAGGGCTTTTCATCCAGAAAAAAGAAGGTCATTGTCCCACTGTACTCATCCCTCATTAAACCCATTATAAAATACAATGCCCCATTTGGTATATACCTCTCAAGACATCTGCAACAACTGGAAAGGCCTCAGAAATACCTCACTAAAAGAATCACAGATCTAAAGTAGATGACCTATGTTGAATTCCTTAAAAAACTCCAGCTATACTCTGTTGCATATCGTCTACTCAGAGGCGATCTCTGCTTAACATACAAGGCCATGTTAAACCCAAAGCTATTGGACATACTACTCTTAAAGAAATCCCAATTCCTCAGTGCCACACGCTCCAGGGATCTAAACCTTATCATCACAATAAACAAAACATGCTGGAGGGATAGGTTTCTGACCCAGAGACTCCCCAGACTCTGGAATAGACTGCCCATACATGTCAAGCAGAGCGCCTCCTTGACCATCTTCAAAAGGAACCTTGATGATTGGATGGGAGAAAGGAAATTCACACCGGCGATCATGTCAGTTGCCCTGCTAGACAGGGGTCCAGGGAAGTAAATAGTGTGGGAAGAAATAGCCAGGGAATTGTTATGGCTAGGCTTGTATAGGCCCTAGGGCTGATAGCCTAGTACCAACCTATGAACCTATGAACCTATGAACCTACTCCATCAAGCTCAAAAATGCTTAAGAACTTTTCAGAGACAAATTAGCTCCTACTAAGTTATGGCATTAGAAATTTCAAAGCCCCCTCAAACATACATAACACAGACACCTATGCAATGGTATACACCAATACCCTGTATAACCATTTAAGCAGTTGTATAGACTCACTGTATCTTACTGGAATAAAACCAGGTCTTGCTGAAAAAAACAAGCCTCCTTAGGGAGCCCCTAGTATAAACAGGCTATACAACAATAGAAAGAAACTAATGTCCAAGAACAAAGGGAAACTGGCTCAGTAGAAAAAGAAATCTCTCTCTAGCTTAAACAAACAAATTAGAGATTTTGTCAAGTTCTCCAAATCTAATTACAAAGCAAAAATAGCCTCCTTAGCTAAGGATAATCACAAGGCATTCTTTAACTATGTCCCGAATCTAAAAGGGAATACTCAGCTATGGGCTGAACTGGTTGTGGATGGCACTACCCATACTCAACTGGAGGTAATAGCCAACCTGCTAACTGACAGATTTGGAGCAAACTTCACCTCTCACCCATCCACTCCAGTCATCCCCCAAACTATACCTGCCACCATTCCTCAACCCATTATGTCAGGAGAGCAGGTCATCTAGGTGCTCTCCATTGCCAAGAACATGTCATCAATGGGACCAGACAACATCCCAGGATGCTGTTTAAACAACTTAAAACATGACTTAGCAGACCCACTTGGATCTCTGTTTAACCATAGCCTGTGAACTAGCTATTTTCCAATGGAATGGAGGACAGCAACAGTAATCCCACAAGCACAACTGACCCTGGGAATTATAGCTACATAAGCTTGACTAGCCTTATCTGTAAAGCATGGAAAGAATCATTATGGACCTTATTACCAAGGATATAGATAATCTCCAGACACTGGACCCAACACAGATCAGATTCTTTTAAGGTAGATCATGCCTGTTAAACATGATTGACTTCTTCAAGAAAGTCACCAAGGCTCTGGATGAGGGAAAGACAGTACATGCCACCTATCTTGACCTAGCCAAAGCATTTGACACAATCCCCTGCTCAGGTATTACAGAGAAATTCTCTCATTTGGGAATTAACCCAGTTGCTGCATCAATTCTCTCCATGCTATATGGGTCTCCCAGTGTCTTCTTCCTCTCATTAGGTACCACTACTTCAATGACACCAAAATAAAATTTTGTGAAACCACCACTTTCCAAAGAGTGTTTATATAAAGCATTGTTAATATTTTTTCTTAAAGATGTCATAATAATGCTCATAAATTAGTTATTGAAGGGGTGCTTTCTGTTTTGCCTATATAAGAAGCACTGCAGTTGAAACTGTTGGTGAGATAATTCACCCCAGCTGTGGAACATCTACCATTCATACGGACCACTCTACCTGAAGAATAATTGTCCAAGACTATAATTTCCTTCTCTAAAATATAAGAACTCTAATGGCAGGAACCACATCTGTAAGTAACGTTGGTGCTTGATTTGGATACATGATCATCATTTTTGTATTTGTTTTCTGTAATACCTTTCAAGTTTTCATCCATTAAAAAAGAAAAAGAAAAAAAAAGTAGGTTCACTGCCCGCCAACCAAAAAATGTCCTCATTGCTTCTAAAAATACTAAAATATTCCAATTTTTCTTAAAAGTATCCTCAATTTGATTGGAACCACGTCTGTATTTTAAAACCATTGCTCTCATAAAACCCCTATTGTCCAGATTTTTGATAGAGACTGTAGTGTTAGTCAAGCCCTCCCTAGGGGCATCGTGAGTACCCAACAATGAGATGTGCCTTTTTCTCTACTTTGCATCCACGTCTGAAACCATCTTGTTAACAAGGACACTGGGATAACCTCTTTCTAAGAACATAGTAGATAATGTTTCCCTCTGATTAGTAAACAAACCATAAGTTGAACACATTCAAGCCAACCTCATAAACTGACCCCAGGGGTGACAACTTGAGTAATATAAATAGGTGTTAGAAAAGGTGGATTTCCAATAAATCATAGAATCATAATGACCACTATTTTTAAAGATTGTGACATATAAATAGTCTCCCCAATCCACATTATGTTAGCATGTAAACCTGAGAGAGGAGGTACTGTTTTCAAAATGTTTAATAAATAGTGCTATCTCTGCTGCCAAAAATTTCCAGACCAAGAAAATATCATCCAAATAATGAAAATAGAAGTTCCAAAAAATTATATAGGTAGAGCTAAAGAGAAACCTTTTTTCCCAGGTAAGCATATAAAGATTTGCATATATCAGGGCACAGGCTGCCACCATTGCTACCCCTCTCAGTTGTCTGTAGTGACCACCTTCAAAAGAGATGAAACTGTTGAATAAAACAAATGCCATCAATTCCATAATAAGTCTGATATATTTCACATGTAAATTTTCTAATTCTATTACTGTCAAATGAAACAATTCCAAACCAGTCTCACTGGGAATACTGGTGAATAAATCTACTACTAAAAACCACAAGAAAATTGTCCTTCTAATTATCACTGTGCTTAAGAAATTTACTTAAAAATCCCAGTAGTTTCTTTATATGTGCTTAGATCTAAAGAGGGAGCCTTTTAACATTCTATCTATAAAAACAGTGGCCGGGTAAGTTTTGATCCTGAGTCATTGATGTTTTTATGGACCTTAGGAATGTCGAACTGAGACGGAATTACCAGGCTCTTATTTAACAAAAACTGGCCCAGTCTAAGGTGATAAATTCCTGACAAACAGCATCATCTAAAAATAAATCAGTTTTTCTATAGGCACTGTTTATTTCATTTCTTGACAAAGGAATACATTTGTGTGAATCCTGTAACATCTCAAAAATCTTTCCAACATAGTGAATTAGATCCATTAGTATCACCACACCTCCTTTATCAGTTTTCATGATTCTGACTGAGGGGTCATGGTATAAAAAAAACAAAAAAGTACTCTCATTGTAGGACAGATTAGAATGCTTAGGCAGACATAGTTTATCATAGTTGTATATATTTTTTATTTTACATTTGTTAACTGGGAAAGTCCGACAGGATGCAAATCTATTTTCAGAGGAAGCCCAGGGAGAAAAGCTCCATATAACAACGAGTACATGAGAAAAAAATATAAGCAAATATGTAAGAATATATATGGGCACCCATAAAAGGAATACATATGAGCATATATGCAGTAGTTATTAAATTCTTGTTGTCAGAAAATTAATGCATAACAATTATACATGATAGTAGAAAAATACAAAAAACTCACTTTTTTAATACTAAGATAAGTATTTGTTTTATACAGTATATGTTATTGAATCTGAAAGGTACATCTTATCAGATAACCAGGTGTATCGGGGAAAGCAGGTGATCCCTAATGGAGTCCTTACAACAGTGCATTGGGGTAGATTAACCAGGGGTGTAGCATCAACAAAGCCAATTGTTTGCATATTGGGTTTTCAGGAGTTTTTTTAAATTGGGTAGTGGAGGCTAGGGTGTGAATTCTAGGTTCTGGCAATAGTGCAGACAAAGAGATATGTACCAGCATCATTTTTGTGTTTGATGACATTTATGAGGTTTTGGTTAGTAGATCTTAAGGCTCTAGCAGTGGTGTAGGGCTGGATTAGTTGCTGAAGTGCTGGAGTTTTGTCGGGAAGGTAATAGATCTTGTGTGCTATTGAGATTTGATTCAGTAGGAGTAGGTGAGGGAACTCCAGCCAGTTGAGTTGCTTGAGGGATAGACAGTGGTGGGATCTATAAGAGGCATCAGTTGCAAATTTGGCTATCTTGTTGTAACAAGATTCCATTTTGTTTAGTTCTGTGCGGTGGAGATTAGTCATGATGGGGGAGCCATAAAGGAGGATGGATAAGAGGTGAGTTCTTGCGATAGTGGCTTTGGTATGTTTACTGATGAAGTGCTTATTCCTATAAAGAAGACCAAGCTTTTTGTTTACTTTCTTGATTGTTTGTGCTATGTGTATGGTGAATTTTAGATTGTTGTCTATATCAACGCCTAGCAGATTTGTGTGTCTTGTAATGGTGAGCTGAGTATTTTCTTTGGATTTTATGGTAAATTCATTGTTTAGAGGCGAAGATTTATTTTTGGATTAAGAATGAGTTTAATGTTAGTGAACCATTCTTCAGCTAAATTAAAGTTATTTTGAGTTAGGGTTTGTAGCTTATTTAGGGTGGGGGTGGCACAAATAATAGTGGTGTCATCTGTGTATTGCAGTACTGAGGCAGAGAGGGAGGATGAAGCTATCTGGTTAGTAAATAGTGTGAACAGCAAAGGACCGAGGATGGAACCCTGAGGGAATACTATGTATATTGGTAGTAGGGGGGACAATTGGTCTTTCCTTAGGACTGCTTGCTGACAGCTGGATAGGTAGCAATTGAACCATAATATAGTGGAGGAACTTATGTTAAGGGTAGATAAAGTTTTGAGAAATACAGGATGGTTAACCATATCAAACGCTTTGGATAAATCTAAGAATATGGAGGATACAAATAATCCCTTGTTCCTTTGGTGATTGACTATGTTGGTAAATGAGAGTAATGCTGTGGTGGTGCTATGGGAAGGTCTAAAGCCATGTTGAGATCTGAATAGTAGATTGTTATTTAGGAGGTACTGCATTAGTTGAGAATGAACTACTCTCTAATATTTTTGATAATGGAGATAATTTGATATAGTTTAACATAGTTGTATAAATCTTTCTTACAAGCCTTATCCAATGTCCCAACTAAATGGCACATACAGAGGGTGAAAACACTTTTTTTCTTGGTGATATCAGTGCTTTCGGACAATTTATCACCATTTTCTTGAAATATAATGGCTAAACTAAGTTTTCTACTGAATAATTTCAATTCAAGTAAAAGATCAGATATATTGATCCTGTTCTGAGGAATGTATGATGAATGTTTCTCAAAAAGTGATAAAATATGTCTTAACTTCAAGATGCCTGTAATTGAAAGTAGTAAAGCCTCTGTAAGTTAGAAACTTACCATCATGGGCAGGAATAATTGATGCACCATTTAGTAATGGTTCCTATAGTTTATGTTGGTCTTTCCCATTTTGCAACTTCCTTTCATTTCCCCTCTCTCTCCCCCTTGCCCCAATCCTGGTAAAAGAGGTGGGTTGTGCTGATTCAAGTGAGAATTGTTGATGTTTCTGGCCCTGTTCCCTATTCTCTCTATGACCTGCGGGGCAATAGGGGTACTCTAATGGTTCCAGTAAATTCTTATGGTCACTATAGGAAACCTCATGTGGACTATTGTCATTTTCTGAATGTTCAGCAGTATGTCCATATTCTTCCCCGACAACAGAATCGTGTCCTGTCCCTGAATGATTGTTATAGTTATCATTTGTTGCATTGTTGTCAAACTTTTTTTTTTTTGAGGTGGCAGGAGATATGCTTTATGTGTTGCATATTCATTCTCATCTCTATCCAATCTTTCTTTCACTTTATATTTCCTAAAGCCTTAACTGCATGCTTTATTTGAGATCCCTTGATGGATGCATATGCGTCATTGCATAACAATGCTACTTTTACAGTGTAAATCATCTCATTTCTATACAGGTGCTACACTGATGATTTTATTCATTGTAGGACTGCAAACAACTAATATTAAGTTAGTTAGCAAAGGTACCAGATGTAGTATTTTACCTAAAATAATTGAATTTCTTCATATTTATAGGATAGTGGTCCTGTCACCACAAACACGTAGAAAGTCCACCCTTTTTTATCATTGTTTTATGTTTGCAGACATGTGACTCCTTAATAAGTAAGGCCATGTTCCCCAAATCTAGTAGCTCTTTCAGTCCCTTGCCTTCTATTAATGCCATAGATTTGTTAACCTGCTAGTGGCACAAAGTCATCATGACAATTATACTGTTCTGGTTGCCACTTTATCACATTCTCTCTCCATATGTTTTCATTTTGTGCACATGGTTAGAACTCACATTTTATAAAGCATGACAATTTTATTGTTATTGCCAGCATGTTGGTTAGAAATCACATATATGTTAGGTACAGCATTCCTATTACAAATTAAACAGTGCTCAGCGATGTGCCCTATCTCCACCCAGCTAAAACACACAACATCTGCATCTCACAGCTAACAATCTGTTATCTGGGTTCCCTTCAATAAACACATCACACCGAATGACGTTTGATGACTTTTATTAAACTTCCATGAAAATAATTTTGTTAACCAATATTTATTAATTACAACCAACACATGCCCCGGGATTCATGAAGCTCGGCGCAAGGCCGGCGTAAGGCCTGCGCCGGCGGTGCATGGAATATCCGGCGCAGTAGCGCCATATACATATTAATGAGAGTGCACCGGAATCACAGACACGTGCGTAGTGTACGTGAGCGAGCCCAGGTAGGATGCGTCTGGAGGCGTGTCTAAGCCGGCATGAGGTGAGCAACCTAATGTGCTGAA
>NC_056728.1:1530730875-1530792694 GCF_019279795.1 Protopterus annectens | reverse complement strand
TGTGGTGTTAGCCGTGGATTGTGTGTGTTGAGTATGGTATTGTGTTCGACATGTGGGTCCCCGTGTCCTGGCGGCATCTGTCGATGGCGTTGTGCATTCAGATGTGTTACATAGCTGTTATTTTCCTGTACATAGCGGATGCAAGGATGCATCAGCCGCTGCTAGTGTTTCCCAGGAGCTTGTTGTGGGTATGCTGCTGTCATTCACTGCCTGTATGTGTTTGCTACGGTTTTAGCTGTTATCCCTTTGATATGTGCAATGGGGTATATCTGCGGATGTGGGTGATGGGTACGGGGTGTGAGTCTTGCATTTATACATACCAGATATGCTTGTGTGTGTGCTCCATCCCTGCTTGGGGAGCTGCGGGTTACCTGTCTGTTGTTCCGGGAATGTTTGTTTTGTTGATGTCGTCTGCTGTCGGTATCGCCTGCATGTGTGCTTCCTGCACGTATTCCTCCTTCACATCGGTTATATATCTGCGGATGTTCGTCCGTGCCTACTATCCATTGGCATTTTGTCGCTGATAGTTACGGTGAATGTGGTCCTATACTTGGGGGCCTGTATGCTACCGGTAGCCTCCTATTCGTGTGCCGCTTGCTTATGTCACGGTCGTGGAACACACCGCGGTATTTACGGGACCGTAAGTGTTCACGATCGGTGCCGGGATAGCACATTCGTATTTTCGCCGTACATGCCTGATGCTGTGTAACGTTGCCGACGGACCGTGTGGAGTCTACCTTATGGCCGCCATACCTACGGTCATGGTTTGTACATGCGTCCTTTGCATCTCCTGTTGGCTATGGCCCTGTGGTACACTTTGGGACATTTCCGCTTTGCATCGTTTTACGTCGCCACGTGCATAGCCACTGAGGAGATGTCAGTACTACTTTGTGGGTACTGCTGTACATACGCCTATGGTTCCTGTACTGTATGCCTACGCCTGTTATTACACTCCGCCTGTGACATGTCATCTACATACACAGTTTACACTGGCACACACATTACACACACGCAGCGGAACACACGACAACCTCACCTCACACATACACATATTGCCGCCATGGCTGTCAACCTTCTATTTCCAGAGTGAGGAACACACACAGTAGTAATGTGAAACAAATGGGCATAATGTGGAACACATAGTAATGGCATAGTGACAACTTCAGCTAAGTAGGTCATAGGTTGATTATAATATGCTGATTTACTTACAGTGAAGAACCTTTACTGACTTACTATGAGTACATTCTATTTACCAGGATGTCATTTATATACATTCCTAACAATGGATGTTTGACAGACATTTTCAATGTGGAACTTGGAGGAACTGCGAGGAACATGAACTGTTTTACACCCCAAATGAGGCACGTTCCTCATAATGTCGTACACTTCACTGGTATGCTTTCCGCTGCACCGACGGTTGAACACAATACCTATGTTGGCGCGCCGGTGGCGGCGTGTATCTCCGCACTCATATCCTATGGATATGACACGCACATATCTAGGGTTGCCACCTTTTCAAATGCCCAAAGTGGGACATTTTTTGTAGAAACGTCAGATTTTGCATGCAAACACATACCCACGGCCAGTACAAAGGACAGCAATTCACTTTTTTGACAGAATACAAACCTGTAGCATTACAGTTGCTTATTCTGTTTATTATCATATTTAGATGTTTCTTCTACAAAATAACTGTTTTATGCAACTAATAAAGAAATTATGGGAAATAGTTTTGTCCTACAATCTCAGGACATTTGCCATTTTGTCAATGTTTTTGCAGGACACAACTGCCCAAAGGGGGACTGTCCCTCACAACGTGGGACAGGTGGTAACCCTACACATATCCCGTTACTGTACCGTGGACTGGTGACCATCCCGACACGCGGATATGTATTGATGCAGGTTAACATTTCCATGGCTGGCGTTACCTGCCCTGCCCACCCTCCAGGATGATCGGGTTGTCGGTCACTATGTTTACTATGTGGTGATTTCGCGTCTTACTTATCTGTGAACTTGCATCCCTGGGTTCCATATTACCCTGTTGTACTTTATATCTGTGTATGCGTACATATATTTCTACATGTGTACTGATATGTATTTCCGTATCTGTGTATGCACATGAGTACATATGTGGTCGACTTGCGGAGATAGTGGCAGCATACGGCTACGCCGTGTGCTGTAGAACCGGCGTGCGTTGAGGTGTTGGCGTTCCATGCTCTGCTGGCTATTGGGTGTGCAGTGTTTGGGCGGTGCCTTTGTTGGAGTCACACATACGTCCGCACATACGGTACACATTATGGGCGGACATGTTTGTGTGGTGTCCATTTTACTGTGTGTGCAGGTCAGGAGGTGTCAGTCCATGGGGCCTACACTGTCAAAGTATGTGCTATGCGTTCCCTCTTTGCCAGGGCGTAGGCATATTGGGTACGCCTCTGTCTACCTACTGGGGCTGGCTCAGTGTGTCCATGGTGCTGAACGCCCTGTGCCTGTGCTTGCCCTGGCAGTTGTGGCGGGCTTGGTGGACCTCCGGCATTATGTCCCTGCAGCAGCTGTTTCCGCAGAATCATATTGTGTAGCATACAACATACTATGAATATGTGGGCACTTGTGCCTGGAGAGTACTGCAAGGCTCCACCGGATGTATCCAAGCACCGGAACCGTGATTTCAACATCCCGAACACACGCTCTATGATTATTCTCGTTTGTGCGTGTGCCTCATTATGGCGTTCTTGCATGTGTGTGTGTGCATTTCTGCTGGGTGTCATCAACCACGGCTCCAGTGCGTAGCCAGCATCCCCCACAAGGTGACCTTGTGTGATGTCCCCACTGGCGAATACCTGATACAGCTGTGAGGCATGCCAGATATGGGAGTCGTGGTAGCTTCCAGGGCTGCCAGCACACACATCCATAATAATGCCCTGCGCATTGCACACGACCTGGCAATTGATGGAGGGGTATCCCTTGCGGTTTATGTAGCGTCTACCCTGCTCACCGGTGGTGACTTAATTTCTATGTGCGTACAGTCTATCGCACCCAGGACCTCCGGTATTGTGCCACACAGTGGAAGCGGCATATTGCTAGCCAACTCCTCCTGAGATGTGGGGAAATTTATGTGCTCATGGGCATGTGGTAACATGGCATCCAGGAACTGGTGTAGTACCCTGGATGCTGATGCCTGTGAGATGCCCATTATGTCACCCGTGGGCCTTTGAAAGGTACCTGTAGCCAGTATTCGCAAGCTCACACATACCTTTGTGTCCACTGGGATGGGCTCCCTCTGTTGTCTCTTGTTCTCAGGCACGGCCGGCACAGCTCCACTATTTGCTGTAACGTGTCCCTGTCCACCCTGTAGCGCTCTACTATCTCCAGGTCTCGCAGCCCCTGGTAGGTCACCCTTGGTCTGAACAGTCTCCTTCTCCTGTGAGGCCTACGGTAGTTGTCGGCACCACCCTCCGCAACTCCGTCTGTCTCTGCCACATACCTATGCATCACGGCCACGGCGGCACCCAGCATATACATGTTAAAAGTTCCCGTCTGTTTACACCCTACGGTGCGGCGTTTGGGAAATCGCTGTGTGTTGTGTGCATTCACATTTAATACTGTTGTGCTGTATACCCGGTGATGTCATTGGGTGTGTCTGTGCGGCCGTATCCATGGATTATTTCCGTGGTTTTACGGTTGCAACTGCAACGGTACTGCCTGTAGTGTTACATTACAGTTGCCTGCATTGCCTTCGCCTTGCATCTTACATTACTGCATCCTGCAGGCACATGGCATATGATGCATTTTATCTGCAGCTGCAGTTATGCTACCTCTGTACTTGGCTGTGCTATTTTGGTTCTTTGCTCTTTGCATTTCTACTACATCCCCTACTATCTTTGCACTCATATGCCTCCCCTTTCCCGTTATGCAGGAGTCTGCATGCAGAGTTATCAGCTGCCGGCGTTTGCCCTTCCTGCATTGATTGGTGTTAATTGCTCATTACGGATCCATTTACACTGCTTCCGCATTTCCTCGTATTCTCCGCATTACCTTCCTATATCCGTGGTTGTTGACGGTGAGGCCGTCACATGACTGGTTTACGGAACGTAGTCATACTCGTGCACATGCATTTGTATGCGCATTATGTACTCTCAGCACATCTATTTCCTAACACGCCAGTCGTGATGCTGTGATGTGCATTGTACAGCCCAGATTTGCTGACCTCCAATATCCTTCCTCCTACAGTGGCACACCCCTCTGTGGTTGACATGTATCTCGTGTAGGCCACTCCTCGGTGTAGTACCGCTCGCCGTTTGCACCATCCTTACGCGGCCGTTTTGCCATTCACTATTATCTGCCTCATTTGCATGGAATTGACTACTAATACATCGTTACGGCGCCCGACACCGCCACCACTCCTTGACAACCATTGTGCTGGGGTTGCAGCTTTACATACATACTATGGTGTGTGGTGGCTGTGCAGCTGATTTGTGTTCTACTGCTCTTTTAGGACATTGTCATATTATTTCATTGCTTTGCAACTTCTGTGCACATATCCCGGGGGTCTGCTGTTCTTTCTCACGTGTCATTTATGTCATTTTCTACATTTTGTGCATATTTTCTTTGGACATTCTCGGTGCCTTTCCACATTGGCATATTGCACCTATATGATACCTGACTTTGACAGCCTTCCGTTACTCCTCCGGTATGTTTGGGTAAATGTAAACCGTTTTTTTTGGTTTACATTGCCGTGCCCTTACGCTACGCCTGCGCCACTTCGTGGATCGCTATTTGCCCTCATTTGCATGGTGCTATACCGCACACAGTGTGTTTTGCATACCTACGCCGGGGGCGGAGACGGTCCGGTGCACGCCGGTAGTGCACGTGGGATTCATTCATACCTGAATCGCTAAGCAGCCATATTTGGCGTTATAACGCCGACGCTATGCTGGCACCTGGCGCAAGGTTCATGAATCCCGGGGATGGTATAGTTGAGCATAACATCTATGTAACGTTAACTAGGACAGTGTGCTCTGCTCATCCTGACCCAGTAAACAGGGTCCATACCTCCATTTGCTTACTTAGGAAGCAGCGTACCACCACTCACTTCATTTACCATTTATCAGATTACACATCCAACCAAATAAGCAGCGAACTTACCTCCGCTCACTTATCTACTTATCAAGCAGCATCAAGCCGCTCACTTTCCTTTCCCAACTCATTGAACTGAACATCCAACATGAGAGGGGGAACAGAAGAGGGCAAGTCTGCCCCTCTGCTCCACCTTACTCAGACTGATAAAATGACCGCAATCCCCACTATTCCACTACAAAAAGGGGGGGAGGGAAGGAAGCAAGTTCACGCCAAAAAGTGACTCCTTCCCCAGTTGCACTTGCCTAAACCCCATAAGCCTCTCCCTGTCCCTACCTCATTTCCTCCCAATCATCCCTCATTCCAATTTAACCCTTTCCTCCCCCTATCAATTCCTGCTACTGTATTTCCCTGACCCCACCTGAAGATGTCCCTGGACAAATTGGTTACCAAACCTCATTTGTCCCAGTCCCCTTCAATAAACACATCACACTGAATGATGTTTGATGACCTTTATTAAACTTCCATGAACATAATTTTGTTAATCAATATTTATTAATTACAACTGACACATAGTATAGTTGAGCATAACATCCATGTAACATTAAATAGGACAGTGTGACCCTGCTCATTCTGACCAAGTAATCAGAGTCCATACCTCCACTCGCTTACTTGTGAAGCAGCATACCGCCACTCACTTCATTTACCATTAGATCAAACATCCAACCAAATAAGCAGCTTACCTCCGCTCGCTTATCTACTTATCAAGCAGTAGCCAGCTGCTCACTTTCCTTTCCCAACTCATTGAACTGAATATCCAACACCAGAAGGGGAACAAAAGAGGGCAAGCCTGCCCCTCTTCTCCACCCACCAGCCTGACAAGGCTGTTCCCCCTCTCTCCTACCAAACATTAGATGGTAATAAGTAAAAACATCATTTGGTTTATTCCATCCTAACCAACCTGGCCCCCCAGCATCACCTCACAAAGCCCTATAATAAGAATACCCAAAGGAGCCACTTGTCTAAACAGCTGAAAGTATACCAATAACCCCTCTCCACTGCTAATGTGATAACTATAACCTTGCATAACCTCTGTTATTAACTAAAAATCTCATGTATCCTAAGTTACAAATAGTAACTTTGTAATGATTCCTAAGTCATTACATACCAACTGTACCACCATAATACTAAACCCAATGCTACATGAAACCACACAAGTGCAACGGCATACAAGCAGATGTAACTGCAGACCTATTTTACTGCCCAACATATACAATAATGACCACAATGAAAATTTTCCTCTCCAAAATAAAGTGATTAGCAACCCTACCATCACAGCAGCTATCCATTACAAACAACATTTTTAGCAATCATCATAGCATCTGCTGCCCATCAACCACCCTCAAAATGACTTCAGTACATCCATAAAATGCCACATGAACTGTAACCCACTAACACTCTCCATGCCTATGCCATCCCTGGCAACAACACCAATCTTGACCAAAACTATTACATGACAATCTTCAATGCATGAAAACTATCCCAACCTGTCAGACCAGTGGACTACCGACCAAGATTTTATTAAGTTCACGTAGCCTTGTCCCTGTGGAACTATACTACTCACAGCTAAATCCCCCTTTGATCAAGTGAACTGCCTTACCTTGTTCCCGAGCCTGACCAATAACTGAATCTATCCCAAACTCCTTCCCCCAGACAGTTGCAACACAACTTCTATCCATTCTGGCATAATCCTTCCTTATAAAAGGTGTGCCAAACTCCTGAAACAAGCCTTTAAACTTAACATAACCTGACACATCATCTTGCAACACGACACCACAGCCCATACCACTGCCATTTAAACGATTGAAAATAAACCCTAATTCTAACAACTCCCACTAAACCTCGTACACCAGATTAAGTTTAAATTCCAATTATTAAACATTCTATGACTAACCTTCTCTCCTGCCACCCCACAAACCTCTAACCCACCCCCAAGTTATGTCCCCCAACCCAATATCCCCTGCCACAGCTGTAAACAAATGCAAATCCCTGTAAACTGCCCTATCCATCTGCCTTAAAACCCATCTCACTGCAATGTTCCAAAATGCACCACAATGGTAGAACAATGCATTGACTTAGTAAACCCTCACCCAAAGCTACCTGAGTAAACTGGCCAGCTCACAGCCACAAAAACCCCAAAAGGCTGAACAGCCATAATTCAACACTTGTCCTCAACTTTCCTTATGAAGCTTCTCCTTCCATATGTTACCCTGGACGTGTAATGAATTAAAACATGGCCTACAGCAATGAGGAATCCCAAAACAATGCTTTGCTTAATCTTTCTGACCTCAGTGCTGACAACAATGCACCCAGTACCCCGCATATCACCTGCATGTAAAGGCCATACACTGAACCCCCTCCCTTCCACCCGAAGGGCAAGTTAAATGATACATATGATGCTCCTTCTAATGGCCTTTAAACTTGTATGTGGCAGTAGTAAAAGCAACTTAAGGGACAGAGTCTGCTCACAAAGATAACACACCTTTGGAAGATCTCATTTCATGTCAAACAGAAACCTCATAGGCTGTATACGAACATAATTTAAAATAACTGGATGTCTAACCATAAATTCACCCCGGGAGTTCCACCGATGAACCCTTAGACAAGGGCAACAGTTGTTGCATGCAGAAGTAAGGCTTGTATTGTGACTAACTTGTAAGGGCTCTAGAAGCAATAGTCCAGCAACTTCCTATGATTTATTTTATTTATTTTACATTTGTTGAACGGGCTAGTCTAACTGGATATATGTCCATTTTCAGTAGAGGCCTGGGGAGATAAGCTCCAAGATACGATCAAATACAAATACAAACACAAACAACAAAAAGCAAATATTATAATAAAAATAGCAAATATCATAATAAACATCATCAACGGTAACATGTGCAGTACAGCATAGAGGTTAGCACAGGATGTACAATGAGGTCAAGAGTCATAAACAGTGCAAATTGAAAGTACAGAAACATCATACAGGTAAAGTCAATAGTAGAAAAAGGAAGTTAGTTGGGTAGTGATGTTACTAAGGATTTACTTAAAAAAAGGTATATACAGAGGATAGAAATAATGTAAAAAAGGGAGAGACGAGGAAAATATAATAAGAAGGAAGATATAAAAGTGGGTAGTAAGCAATGGATAGGCAAAGTCAAGTTTGAAGAGATAGATGACTAGTCTGGTTTGGAACAGGGGCATAGCCAGTATGATTTGAGGTAGAGTTTAAGTCTGTTTTTGAAGAGTGATAAAGATGTGAGTGAGGTGAGGTCATTAGGGAGAAGATTCCAGGATTTACCTATCGTATAAAAGAAGAGAGAATCCCCAGCCCTGTTATTAGGTTTAGAGGTGTGTACAAGAAGTTTGTGTGATGAGCATAAGGACTTCAGATTTTTATAGGGGGTGATGAGGCTAGACAAAATTGGAGTATTAGAAGGTTTATAAAGAATGTTGTGGGCAATGGTTAGTTGGTGAAATGTAATCAGGTGTTGTAGTTCTAACCATCCTAGCCGATTTAAATTTATACAATGGTGGGTTCTAAATGGGTTGCCTGTTGCAAATCTTGCAATGTTATTATAGGACATTTCCAATTTGCTGAGGTTATTCTTGGATAGATTAGCAAAAATGGCTGCGGCATAAAGGAGTGTAGAGATCAAATGAGTGTGAGCGATAGTAGTTTTGGCAGTAGGAGAAAGGAAGCATTTAATCCTATAGAGAGTGACATTTTTTTTGTTGACAGGCTTTATAGCATTGTTGATGTGGATGTCGAAGTTCAGATTATTGTCGATGGTGACACCTAGTAGTTTGATGGTAGAGTCTGGAGATATTATAGTACCATTGGTAGATTTCACAGAGAAATGAAGAGGAGAGGACTTTTTAGTAGGAGTGAAGAGGAAGAGTCATGATGTTATGAACGTCTGAGCATTGTGATTCCTCCCCACTTGTGGGACCCCCCCCCCCGACTCCCCCTAAACAATCCCCGACCTTGCTCTACCATTGCCCTAAAATATCTCCTCATCACTTGCACCCACAATACCCCCAACCACACCAATGCAGACAAACCACACCGACTCTGACAACAATTAATAAGTACCAAATAATGTAGGGTTACCTGCATCCTCAATGTGCACCACTCCAGCAACTAAAACATCCACCCCAGCCAATTCCTTTTTCATAGCTACAGCGTCCATCACCTTCCGAGCCCCACTACAAGTCACCAACTGACTCCCACTCTGCACTTCCCCACCTGCAAAAGAAAGGACAACTGTAAATTCTCAACATCCAAAATAATGAAAACTTATTAATGATGACAGTAAGAGCTGCCAGGCCTACCCTGTTTAGCAACTGCACTGTCTCTACAGAGACCCAAATCCACCCACCAATAAAATGCAAAGCAGGCAGCATCACCGCCTATTCTATCAATAATGGAAACCCCCAATAAACTGTCCTCTGAGCCTAATAGTTGAATTATTAATGAATTAAAAGCATGCGGCCTAGAGCCCATTTGCTCCACATTATAAATAACCACAGCAAAATACTGGTGCTGCACTCCAACATTAAAGGCCTCCTCCAACTCCTGTATATGAATGTGTATACACACACCAACTTACCAGCCAGAACAAATCCAAAAAAAAATTGTGCAAAGTGGTGCAAATAACCTTCCCCGTAAGGGTAACTAACTCCCAAGTAGGCTACTAAGACAATTTCCCCACATGCTGCCTCCCCCTTTTTTTTGCTTTGTTTTTGAGGCAACACTATGATTAATGGTGTCAGATTTGCAAAAACCACATCAGCCCTTGAAATCTCCTGCCAAAAATGAGCAGCTTTCATACACTATGCAATTCAATCACTTTAACATAACATACCACACATGTAAACAGTCAGAGGTGACTGACACTGGAGCTTTTCACTTCAGATACTTCTCTATGGATGATCTAGCCCTTCCATAAAACCCTGCTGCTCAGCTGAATGTACACCCTTGTGTCCCTGAATGTACTGCACAACAACCATGGGAACGCACCCACAGCCACCAACAAATATTTTAATACTGCTCTTGTAAACCTGCAAAGTTGCTACAGTAAAAGATTCTGGTCCATCACTCATCCTCTGAAGGACATCAAGACTGGAACTAAAATAACTATCACCCTGTGCATTAATTCCCCACTGATTTGTCACAGAAAGCCCATACAAAACAAGAAAAGCATGAGGCAAAACTGGGTACTGAGAAAATCTATATGGTCGAGTGGTGTGATGCCAGTACCTAAGAAGCGGGACCCCAAAGTTTGATGCCAGACAACCAAAATCCACAAGAAGCAAATGAACAAACAAAGCAAAAACTTGACCATCTTCAGAATCTGCTCCATCCCTTAACATCCAAATAGACATCAGTTACCCCTACCAGCCTAGAGAAAAAAAAATTAAAAAACAATACCACCACAATGAATCCAACATGCCAATCCCCAGACCAGTCTCTAAATCACATGCAATAAGATGGACCAGAAAACAAGTGAGCCAAGGCAATGAGGCTGTGATCAACTACACTCAATATACGACAAAATATCGAAAACTTTTGGACCAACCAACATGGACTCTCCAAATGAAGACCCCCAAAAGCCGAGAGGCACACACACTTGCTGCCTCAAAATAGAATCCACAACCTTGTGTAGACCACTTATACTGAGAAGAAACTAAAACAGGAACAGCACTGCAGGATTGCCCTTCAAACTCACAAGGTACATCACCATTCAGTGATTGCGACCCATACCTGTCAGAGCAGGAAATCTGGAGAAAGTCGCAAGAGTGTAAGACATGCCCAAAAGAGGGACAACCCTGACACATTGCTATTCAAACTACAAAGTTGTTAGCCAAACAGGTCTGCATCAGCATGAATGTTTGAAGGCCTGAAGCCTCAGTTGTCTATCACCACCTCCCATCCCCAGTCTTCAAAGAGATGGGGGAAGAAAAAAAAATAAACACAGATCAAGAACTCAACAGCTCCTGGCACAACTGTCCATAGCAAATGCCAAATGGCTAACAGAGCATGAATTTGTGCAAAATCTAAAGAAATGCCTGCCATTGTTCCTGGCTTCCCTGCCTGTACAAGCACTAACCCTACACAGATGACTATAAACTTATTTTCTAGGATAAGCCTCAATTTCAATGTATTTTTCTTTCCTTTCTATCTTCCTATCTTACGCCCCACAGTGGCAATCTCATATGAAGCATCCATACTTCTGAACTGTGTAGATGTTTGTGAAATATCTTAATTTGCCTCCTACCAGATTTATTGTGTTAAGAGGTTGTGAGGTATGGAATCATCTTCTCTTCACCACCGTTACTGCTGAACATGCCTGCGCAGACATGACTGCTGCTTGTCTAACACTCCAGCCCAGAAAAAAAAGAAAAAAAATACTTCACCTCACACCCTAGTCCACGAAACACAATCACTTCACCTTAGGAAAGCAACCCAATGACAAGGTGCAGCCACCACTACTCCACCACCACCAATGGCTGCTAGCAGCAAACTCATGTACTAAAATTTTAAACTCGTTACTATATGTGTAAAAGCGCTTCTTCGTTATCACAAATCTCGGTAGCTTGGTACACCCAATATTTTCCCCCTACAACATTGTTATAAATGGACTAAATCAACTGCAAGAGAACATGTATTTCAAGCATCTTTGCTTAGTCTAGTAAGTGGTATGTCAGTATTCATGGATAGCATTACCCATGGCTGACTTAGGAGATTCTGCATTGCCTTTTGGTGACCTTTCCTTGTGGGGGTAACAGCTGTTAGTTTGGTGGGTGATGGATAATTATGCTGCTGAGGTCCAAGCATATTTTGCATTGACCCCTAGATAAGGCCGAGGTTTGAATGAATGTGGACGTCCCACTTATAAGTTGCTATCACTTTATGTATGCTAGGTTAACAATACAACATGGTCTTATAGGCAATATTACTCCAGACTCTATAAGCAGCAGCACTTCCTAGAACTTCATGATCACCCAGACTAGCTGCCATTCAAATGCATATATCCATGATGTGAGCCTCTAAGTAGATAATGACTTGGAAGGGAACACACATTTCATACTACACTGTAACTGCAGAAATATAAATAATGTCTAACAGCTACCTTCCTTTTCCATAAGTAAGCAAGCTAGATCGATGACAGCTGATAAGGAAAACCACACACACATTTAATGTAGTTGTCTGTGAGCACTGGGTCTTCCAAGAGGTTTATTTTTCCCCAAAACTATGCCTAACCTCAAACCTATTGCATGCAGTCTGTTAAATACCCATCTGAACCATTACACCAGACCAAAAAACTTAAATTAAGATCCCAGAATTCGCAAGCAAGCTCGATGGAAAGAACCTGCCACCTTACAAAGCAACTGCATTGCTACCACTCCACACACAACTAGGGACTCCTTAACAAAAGGGGAAGTAAACAGAACTGCCATAACCAAAAAGCTGTGAACTGCTACCTCAACAATCCCTTACAATGACCCCCCCCCCCCAATACATGACTCCTTTCATCTCCAAAACTGTACCTACTGCCAAGCCATTAACAGCTGGAAGGAAAATAAATAAATAATTTTAGAAATCACTTCACTTACTCCACATACCAGTATTCTTAACCCAAGGCCTACCAGCCCCAGCAGTACCTACAGGTCGTCTCGGACATACTACTTGCCTTAGCAAGTTCTCGCCAAAATGTGACTCCTTCCCCAGTTGCACTTGCCTAAACCCCATAAGCCCCTCCCTATCCCTACATCATTTCCTCCCAATCATCCTTCATTCCCATTTAACTCTTTCCTTCCCCTCTCAGTTCCTGCTACTACACTAACCTGACCCCACCTGAAGATATCCCTGGACAAATCGGTTTGTTACCAAACCTCATATCTTGTGGACTCAACATAGCTTTTAACCAAGTCACAGCACTTAGACTGCTTTATTGACATTCCTAAATGCATCAACCAACTCAGAAACCAGAACTTCTTCATAATCTTTATCTTCCTTGACCTAGTCAAACTTTTCACAACAGTATCTCACCTCCTGCTCCACTGATACCTTAAATGGCTTGAAACCATCTACATAATAAATCTCAAGCCTCAATCTCTCAGAAGGACCAACCATATTCTAAAGTTAGACTCACTGCAACAGTTTTTCATCAAAACACAGTTCTTCAGTCCATCTTATTTAGAATCTTTGTGAATGACATGATTACAATAAACAACAATGCAGTTTAGTATGTTAGTAATTCCATTCTAATTTGCTCTGTTAAAACCCTCACACACTAAAAGTAAATATTCATTAAATCCTTAATGGGCAAGAACCATGGTTGATAAACTTACTGAATATAACAAAAAATGATTATAAATCAAAAGAAAATGCACCAGTGCCACAAGCTACACAAACCAATTCCCAGAAAACCACATAATAGAAAAAATTTTAATGTTGAGTGCTTTCTTACAAAAAATTCTGACTTCACCAGAAATTATTTAATTTTACAAAGCATCACAGGTTTAAATAACTAATTTGACAGTTACTTGACTAAAACATTATGCAAGTATAAAGTGCACTTGTCCTCTAAAATAAAGCAAAATATAAGTTCAAACACATTTTTAACGTGATTTTATTTCTAATCTGGGTATCAATGTTTTTATGATATTTATGGAAATTATCTTGGATAACAGTTGTATGCACTTTGAAAGAAAAAAGAAAAAAATGGAGTAGCCATGGGAGCAGTGTGCATCCCTCCTTCCCTTACAACAGGTTAATTGTATGGTATTGGGAATAGCAATCTGTTTTTCATTTCTTTTTGTTTCCAAATATTTTAATATATAGATTTTAGAGGCCATTTTTGCTTTCTGGAATGGTTGTTAGAACACACTAAGGGACATTTTGGAATCTATCAACTGAACTACTACTTTTTTTAAATTCACTCACAATATGGCCCATGTGGAAATCAAATACTAAGACATAACCATTAGTACAAACATTGAAATTGGTATGTTTGCTTTGACTTTTTACAGGATGCCCTACTTCTCTGACTCATAGTTATTCTTTCAAAATTGCCACCTTTTCTGACAAAAGAAAAGGTAGTTAGAGGTCAGATGGTGAGGCTTGCAAGGGTAATTTTAGATGAAATCACATTAAAAATATGTTAGAAATTCGGATATGTATGTTTTTTAAAGAGAAGACAAACCCACAATCTTCTGTTAACATTAAGGGATGAAATTTTGGAGAGTAGAGGAACCAAATATAAATCAATTTTTGGGGAATGGTTACCAGCCACTAGTAGTTTGAGTAATTGCAAAAATCCATCTGCTAATAGTTTAAACTTTAGTAAAACAATAATAGTCAAGTATGGGTCTGATACCAACACTATAAAAATATTGTGAAAGAGAACCAGAAAAATTTAGTTGCGTTGATGTAACTCTGGAAACATTGGATGAAGGATGTGCCTTTACGTACAAGAGGCATATAAACATAAAAGAAAAACTATAACTACAGGTATTAAAAGCAATTGCAAGGAATTAATTAAGTTTGGTTATTGTATGCAGTGTAAGTTGATGTATACAAGGTCAAAAACTGAAGTTGAAAATGTTAAATGAATTAAAATTTAACAGAAAATATGCATGTAACACTACAGGAGTAGCTGATTCATGTTTCTGTGATTATTGTCATTATTTTTATGTAAGTAAAACAGAGAGAACTATGTGTAAGCATCTGTACAAGCATAATTATCATTCAGAAAATAAAAATTACAATGATATACTTTTTATATACTCCTTGCCATCAATACTATTACCAAATACAATGCATCCAAATGTAAGATCTCAAGGGCAGAACCTAATAGAAATGTATAAATCTAACAGCCAATGTGAAGACTTCTTTTACTCAGGACAGATAGCTAAACTGTAGAACATTAATTCATCAGACCTGAGAGGAGAATGAAACCATACCCAATTTTTTCATAACCTAAAAGGTCATCCAGCAGCTAAGTAGATCTACCCATCCCAATGACAACATCTCACCATATACCTTTTCTCCCATGACAACATCTCACCATATACCTTTTCTCCCAGCTACTTCATAATCTTATTAAACCTCTTAACCTTCAACTATTTGTATCATCTCCTGCCTGTTTCCCAATATTTTTATCTAACTTCTTCCATAAAATCTACCCCTACTTGCAGAAAGCCTTTTCCCAATCAGAATTTATCAGATATGATGCTTAATAATGTGTACATAGTTTTGCATATTCTAAGGTGTTGCATTTATCCTTGTTTGTGATGCAAAACATTTCCCTATGACTATACTTTAAAATTCTCTCAGCTCTTTATATGTTATACCTTACTGTACTTTCTCTACTTTGGAGCTATAATTTCTGGGCCTCCAATGAAAATGAGCTTTTTTACAAAGGAACTATTCTGGTTAACAAATACAAATAAATAAATATCTCAGCTGCAGGTAGTATTTGTTCATTCACAGATACAGGCATTCTTAATTACAGGCTTTGATTGCTCAGTTCTAATCAATGCTTTTTCTAGTAACTTTTCAGTTTGTACCGTCAGTTTTTCTGTACTCTTGGGGTCAGTCTGGAAATCTAGTTTATATAAATTACTAGGCTGTGATTTTTTTGAAATCTCTCACCTATTAAAATATCTGTCATTTTACTGTCACTCCTTACCTCTGGTTGTAATTATAAGTTCAAAATGTGCCTTAGATCTGACATTTATGCTCTTACTATTTTAGTTGAATTAAATATCTGGTTATTGAATTTAACTGCTTGTGCTTCAGAAGATCCACAAGCTTGCATTAGCGTTTCTTTTGTTTTTAGATTTTGATATTCCATATCATCAGTACCTTCCATGTTGTTATATTTGTATGTATATTCCTTGTAAATAGGAAGTCAAACTTTTGACCTAGTCACACTGAGACCTATTTTGGTATATGCAGTATCTCTCAAAAGTAACAAGGCATGATTCAATATCTTTATAATGTTCATATTTTATTGGTGCAAGGATCTTTGGAGTGATTAATATAGTTCTAACAGATTAATCTGCTCAAGGACACTGACTCTTTTCCTCAGAGCAACAAACCTCTCCTGAAGTGCTGTGACATGTTAACTTATTAAACTGGTTTGCAACAAAATCTGTACAGGTTTTTCCACTGTATCTTAAATGTGTAACAATTTAGTCATAGGAGTGAAAAAAATATTTTCTCTCTCATTTTGGGTGGTATAAACACTGCAAATTGCAATGACTGTTTCTTTTCCAGGCAGAGGAATTAACTCAGAATTGTTTTAAAATTGCAGACCAGTATGCAACAGTGGAAAACAGTATAGTTTAATATATGTGATAAAATGGGTCTATATTACATCAATGAACACATAAATGTTGAATCTGTAAAGGTCGACCATTATACATTGAACATTTACGTGTTCAAAAATCTTTAAAATAAATTAAAAAAAAAAACTAAGTAATAAATACATAAACCAAAGGGTGTAGGCAGGGGGGCAAGCTGCACCCCCCACACCCCCTACTTAAATATACCAACTACAAGATCGCGTTACAGTGTAGTGAAGGGGAAATTTCCCGTTTCCGCACTGTATTGCACTGATGTGCAATCTCTGAGTTGGTATATTTAATTAGTGGGGTGTGGGGGGTACAGGGGGGCTTGCCCCCCTGCTAAACACCTTTTCTTAATTTTTGTTTTCTTTATTTTGTTTTTATTATGCATTATTTATCATGCACTAGGAGTAGTGTCATGAGACCAAATCCAGTTTATTTAGAGCAAAAATAAAAATTGGTGTTCACTTCTAATATAAGCAAGATCAGTCTATTCTTACTTAACACAACTTTGGTTACTTCTACCTAAATTTAATGCACTGACCTAAAGAACAAAAAATATCTTATATTCCTCAGCCTTGTAAAACTCAAACAAAAATAGTATAGCTAAGAGCAATAATGACTGGACAGGACACAGCTGATCTAGCAACCAAAATACTTCATTAGATTGAATGCGTTCATCTGTTTGTATCCAGGACTTCTTCAGAATCATAAAACACTATCCATACCATCCATAAATAGCCTTCTCATTGCATGATAAAAATCAATTAACACTTTGTAATTCTTCAAATTAAACAGTCAAAGTTAAATCATCCTTTAAATTAAAAAAAAAAAAAAATACACATAATAAAACCTAACACATGACAAAAATGTCATTATTACTAGTTTATATTAACCTACTTACTAAGGTTAAAATAATCATACTATATAAGATCTCAGTTTTAAAACACTCGTAATTGATAAGCTTTCATTTAACCAAGGTAGTACAAGAGAGTTAAGCCTAACCTGCCATTTAGGTTCAGGACATTCGATTATATCTTCCCATGAGTCCCCCTGAAAATTTTTATACACTACTTCTACCCCGAAATATCTAAATTCATGTGAGGGACAGTTATTAATATGTTTGAACAGGTCATTGTGCTCCTGTTTGTTTTTAATATCAAGCATGTGTTCATATATGCATTCTCTGAAATGCCTTTGTGAGTTTTACCCACATAAAATGCACTGTACTTTTGACAATTTGCCAATTACACTATTCCCAAAGTATTACACGTGCAGTGAAAAGAAGACTTAATCCTCACCCCACTAACATACACTTCTTTTTTTTTTCCAATATAAACTTACGCTGGGGACAAGTAATACACCTATACCAATTATCCCTTTTATTGGTGTGGCCCATTGTAACCAAATCGTGTTTTTCAAATTGTTGTTTCAAAGTCTTCCCTCTTTTGTAAATAATACGTGGGCACTCACTCACAAGCCCAGCCAAACTTTCAAAATAAGAAATGATCCTCCAATTGTCTCTCAAAACTTTAAGAATGTCAGGGAAATCCACCATATAAGTAGTAGCAAAGGAGTAAGTATATTCTCTCACATTGTTCTTATGAGCTCTGGTTGTAATCATTGTACTATCTCCTTTAAAAAGTGGTGGAAAATCCCCACTTAGTGTCCCCTTACAAATCTCATCAAAAATATTATAAATTTAAATGACAGGGATACCCACAGGAAAAAAAACATATTGACCAATTTACGTCCCTCACTTATAAAGGTGTCATCTTCGGATACCAACCTAGACAGCCAAACATATTACCCTCTCTTTCTAATGATCAGGGTGACAACTTGTATAAGTAAAGGAGGCTATTGGAGTACATGGGTTTTCAATAAATATTACCAGGGATTTTTTTGGGCCGGTACACACCGGTATGGCATACCGACACCTCTGCTGCCCTGTTTCTTTAAAAAAAAAAACTTTCTTTTTAAGGGCATTCTTCTTTAAGAATGCCCTTTTTGTCAGGTCGTACAGACGCAGAAGACCTTCTGTGTCTGTGCAGTGTGTGACCGATCATTTACATCTTCCTTTTGGACTGTGGACTGTGACCGGAAAAGTGAGTGGTAGGTATGCATGTGTGTTTAAGTTTTTAAGAGGAGTGTATGTGTGCATGTGTGCAAGAAATAGGTAGGCAGGTGTGTGTGTGTGTATGTGTGTGTGTGTGTGTGTGTGTGTGTGTCTGTGTGTGTGTGTGTGTGTGTGTGTGTCTAAAAAGTAGGTAGGTCTGTGTTTGTGTATAAGAAGTAGGTAGGTCTGTGTGTTTGTGTGTGTGCAAGTGAATGAAATGTCCAGATTTTCACAGAATGTCAAGATTTTAGTCTCACATCCATGGTCTGTTTCTCATAAAACTGTGTCTTTCTGGAAATCCCTGGCAAATCATTGAGGATTAAAACAGCAAATAATGGCAGACATTTGAGCTTTAGATTTCATGTCCTTCAGAAAGTTCATACTAATGCAAACCTTGTTGTTCTATGAATTTCTAAGTTTGTAAGAGCAATATTTGAAAGGTTTCCCTATTTTTGGACATTTGTTCCCCCTCATTATGTGTGTCTTTGTCCAGATTTCTTGCTGTAGAAGGTTGAGAGGTATAAGGGAGGGTTTAAGAGGCAGGTAGAAGTGTATGTGTGTGTAATACCTTTCAACTGTACAGATGTTCACAGAATGTCCAGATTTTTGACTTATAGTTTTGGTCTGTTCCTCATAAAAATTGTCTTTTTTTTTTTTTTGAGAAATCACCGGGATGATCTAAGGATTTAGTTACTAAGTAATGGCATGCATTTGAGTTTAGTTTCAGAGTTCATATCTTTTAGAAAATATATTCTAACACAAATCCTGTTATTCTAGCAACTTTCTGAATTTATAAGAGCAATATTTAAAGTGTGTCCCTAGTTCTGGCCCTTTGTCCCCCCATTATGACTGGCATTGCCCAGACTTCTTGTGCTAAGTGGTTGAGAGGTATGGTGTGTGTGTGTGTGTGTGTGTGTGTGTATAAGAGATAGGTAGCATACCCATCAACTGCCCAGGTTTTTGCAAAATGTCCAGATTTTTGCACCATATTTTTGTTTTTTCCTCATAAAAAGATTGAAGTTGCTAAATAATGTAGGCATTTGAGGTTTAGACTTCATATCTTTTAGAAAAATGCATACTAACACAGATCCTGTAATTCCAGCAATTTTCTAAGTTCATGAGAGAAATATTTATAATCTGTTTTTACTTATTTTAGAGTTTGTCCAGAGTTCTTGCATTAAAAGGTTGAGGTGCGTGTGTGTGAGACAGTGAAATGCCCTAGTTAGGATTTGCAGGTGGTTAGTAATTTGTTTAGGCTCAAGCCCTGTACCTTGGCTACAGGAAACAAGAGCCTGAATACTCTACCCAAAATATGCAACTGTTTGCTTAGCAAATGGTATCACTGTTGTATGTTTAAAACATTAAAGCAGTGTTAGTAGCACAGCAGGTAGCATTCTTTTGTTTTGATGCAGAAAGTTGTGGGTTCTCTTCCCACAGCATGTAGATGGATCACTGATACTGTGTTGGATTTTAAGAGGGTTGGGTGCTGCAGTCCTGAGTATGTCCTCTGTGGATAAGATGCTTAGTAACCATGAACCTGTTTTAGTTTGCCATCCATTCCCTATTGCAATATTACCAGCTTAGAATTTTTAATGTAACATAGGCAATTTATTCTTTAAGGGCAACAGGCAGTCAATTTGAAGATGAAATACTTAAATATAAAGTTTTTTGCTAGCAGTAACCTTTTCATTAGTTACAGTGAGATCTTTTTAATGAGGAATTATTCAGGTTTCTTTCACTTCTACAGGAACTGTGCATATTGACTGATATTGGTAGGTTGTAATGACAGAAATATGAGTGGCCTTTTTATGGTTGAAATGTTCTGAATTGGGCAGTTTTGGCATTATTGGTTCATACATTTTGTTTCTTTGGTTATTGGCTATACATTTAAAACATGCTCTAACAACTGGTGTTGCATTATACAAGGGATATAATGTAATTATTATATAGTATAATTTAATACAATCAGGAAGGTGAATCAAAGACTTTTTGCATGGTCCTAAAATATGTGCAAGGGGTCTGTGATTTGAAAACAGCCTAAAGGTAAATTTAATTTGCCACTGGCCAGATGCATTTTCTTTGAATGTGGGTTTCAATGCTGTTTCAATAAATGTGAGTTTTAAAGTCACAGAAGTTTTAATGACAAGTCTGTTTTCATTGTGAGACTGTATTGCTTTGTTTAGCAAACATCTATCAGTGTTTGTGCTGGAAAACTTGAAATAAAAGTTTTAAAGTAAATCCATATATTTGTAATCATTGCAGAAGTAAAGCAAAAAGCAGAGTCAACACATATATGTTTGAATGTCTTTAAATATGGCTTTAACTTAATATCAACGTATTTAGCCATAGAATGGGTTTTGGACTTACTTGCATTCACAATAGGCCTTAGTGGAGTATTCCTTACATCTTTATGGATCTTTAAAATCCTGAAGATAGAAGGCACTATCGGAAACTCAGTGACCAAATACTGAAAATCTTCCAGACATATCTGCCCCTGTGTCACCATATTGTTCAGCATATATCATTTTTTTGTATGAAATATGTACTAAATTCAGCTATGCCTCCTCATAAAATTGATCATTAAACAAATGCTCATACATGCATTGCAAATAATTGTTTTGTCCATTATAATACCCCCCACCCTTTTCTGGCTTCATAACATGCACATTTTGATCTTTGCTTAACTGTTTCAATAGTCTATACTCAACCAGACTAATGTTATGTTCAATAATGTACCTCTTTCCAACAAGAACATTTCTAAAATCTAATACATAATTTTTCAAATATAAACAAAGGAAGAGGTAACTCATTCTACTGAAGGTATGAGGGGCAAATGCAATACTTTGGTCTTTGAAAATTAATTTTTAGTTAAGGTTCCTTAAAAACAATGTTAAATCTATCACTAGTTCATCAGTTTTTGACCTTATAGTAGGTATGAAAGATTGACGATTACTTGAAAAGTCTACTAAACTCACATTGTACTCATTACAAGTGTAATTATATAAAATAAAATCAACTGTGCAATTCTTTATGATACTAGGTCCACTGTCATGTTCAATAACTTCTTCAGTACAATAAGAAAACAAAGATAAACTTTTCACATTATGGTGTCAGATGTAATTTCTCTCCTCCTTCCAGTTGCGATAAGTTGAGTTCCACACTGTGTTCTGACAATTCTGTATGCTCTCTGATTGTCTTAATGGGGCTACATCTAAAGGGGGAGCCTGGGTATCAAAAGTCTCCTGCTGTTGACTTGAATATATTTGTTCCTGTGGATTTACAGGCTTTACAGGATTTATGTTATACCCATAAGGTTTAAGGTACGCAGTCCCCTTGGAATAGTCAGTACAACCACGTATCAATTTTTTCTCTTTATGTGCTTTGATTTCCAAAACTAACTTGTCAGTCTTCAAAAACATATGTTGATATTTATCTAAGTTAATACTAAGTGCTATGTCCTGTGTGATATGTGAATCCAAATCCGTAGCTTCTCTTATCAATAAATCAATATTGCGCTGATTGTGCTTAATTAACACCTCAATCAACTGAAACCCTTGATGACCAAACACTTCTACAAGTTCTTTATAGAGAAGAGAATCGGTAGATAAACCACTCAGAAATTTCCAATTCCTTAACCCCTTAGGTACCACCTTCTATTTAATACTTTCCAAAAAGTAACCATTTTCAAACTGCAACTTTCGACACTTGAGCAAAATATTTTCTAACTTGTCAATAGATTAGGAAACTATACAGCTTGTATATACAGAAATTTTACAAATGTCCACAGACTGATTGAGCCACTTAGTCAATGTAATACTATTGTCAACTCCATTATTGTTATTGAAAAGCTTCTCATTACCACCTACCTGTGGCTCATTTCCCAAAGAATATCCATGTTGGTAAAGAATTAAATGTAGACTGGGGACCCAGTTCAGAACCCACCACTCTTGAACCACCACTGTGCAATATTTGCTGAGAGCGCTGTTGAATTAATTGTGTTAACAGTCCGACATTGGTCGCAATATCTTCCAGGCTGACACTCGACCGGGAACTGCTACCAAAATCCAGTCCAGGAGACATAATAGCATTAATGACTGGACAGGACACAGCTGATCTAGCAACCCAAATACTTTATTAGATTGAGCGCTTTTGTCCATGTGTCCAGGGCTTCTTCAGAATGATAAAGCTAAGAGAGCATCACGGAGCAAGCAGAAAGTTCAATACCTAAGATTCATTAAAAACCAAACACTCGTTTTAAGCTCTTTTGTCATTTCAGTGGACGTCTTCAGAGCATGAGTGAAGCAAACAGAGAAACCCTTTAAAATATTCTGCAGCCAATCATAGTTCACAATCCATTATCATATCAAAATCAATTGCTAACCATATAAATCAATACAATGCATAAACACTATGTTAAAATACTGTAACTGTGAAATTTCTGTAAATTCTCTCTAAAAACTCACATCTTTTAAAAATAACACATTCCATAATTTTGCTAACCTCAGTTTACATACAAGATTGATGGAAACGTGTTAATTTGACCCTGGCTTCACTGTGGCATTTAAATGAAGCCACCATACTAACTCTTTGTATTCTAACATACTATCCCATTCACCTCTTCTAGAATGAATACACACATTGTAAATAACCCCAAACTGAAATTTAAGGACAAGATTTAAGGTGTTTATATAATGCATTATTAATAGTTTCTTTGGTTATGTCATATAAATGTTCATATAGTCTTTTTTTTTCCAATGTGCATTCATTCTTTCCCACATAAAATATTTGCTATCCAGGCCTATGACAATATACTCAACATCTTTAGTAGAACAACTGTCCCATAAAATTGACATAAGCTCTTGTCCCTTATATTTTATGGGGAAACTATCTCCCTCAAAAATAAAGTTGTAATAATTATACATATCGCATTTCCATGTACCTGGCTTTTTAATGTTTCCCAACTCACCCATATCATTTCTCTCCCTTTCAAATTTATTCTTCAAGTTTTAACCACTCTTATAAACAAACATGGGTGGTCACCAATATAATCAATCAAACAGGGGTCTATTCTAAAAAATATTCCAGTTCCTGTTATCAATGTCTTTTCAAGCACTTGAACTATAGTTGTACTTTAATACCATAGCTTTACTAAAACCCTTTTTGCAATGTTCATTTCCTTCATTCTTCATAAACATTTTATTCACCTCATACACTCCCAAAATAATTTAAATCTATCTTTTCTCCCCTGTGAAACTGCGTCTCTACTTTTATATTCAAAGTCAATGGAATAACCTCTTTGTTCAGACATCTGACAAAGGACATCCATATCATTCTCATAACATGTTTTATCAGAAATCATCCTAGCTAGTCTAATCATTTGACCTTTAACTAGATTTTTGTACTCTAAGGTGACAACTATTGATATGTAAATAAGAATTAAAAAATGTCGGTTTCCTATAAATATTTGACTTAAAAACAGCTATAATCTTTGTTAAGGTTACAGTTAGGTAATTCCTACAATTCTGTGTGTGTGAATAAGTAAATTTCAAAAGATCAATAACATTATTAATACAAATTAAAAAAAAAATTTCAAAACTGCCTTTTGTATCCACCTAGAAAGTTCATGTTATCCAAAAGTCTATACTATCTAATCCAATATTTTGAAAAGGGGGATTCTAAAATGTAAATATTCTCCTACTTCCACATAACCATATTAGCAAAAATGGGGGCACATGCTGCTCCCATCACATCAACTACTAACTGTTTAAAATATTCCCCCTAAAAATATAAAAAAAATATTAGTTAGGATGGCATCCATCAAGTCAACATTTACATTTATTTTACCAGAATCTAAAAATTCACACATCAATAGTGCCTCCCTAAATCATATAAGTCCCTGTTTGTGAGGTATACTACCAAAAAGATCAATCACATTCTTCTTCTGGCTTTTCCCCAGTTAGGGGTCGCCACAGCGGATCACCTGTCTGTTCATGATTGGCAGTGGAGTTTTACAGTGTTGAGTTGCCAGCCCGGTGCCCAACCTTCCACAGAAGGCACACACATGCACACACTCACACCTAGAGTCAATTTAGAGTGTCCAATCCACCTACAGTATGTCTTTGGGAGGAAACCGGAGCACCTGGAGGAAACCCACGTGACCACAGGGAGGACATGCAAACTCTGCACAGAAGGCAGCCCAGCCGAGAATTGAACCAGAGAACCTCTTGCTGTGAGGCGGCAACGCTAACCGCTGCACCACCGTAGCCGCCCTAAAAAGATAAAGTACATTAATGGTTATAAAACTTAATTCTTTGTGCCATGTGCTGGGTATAAAATTCCTCAAGAAGTTCCAGGTATCCTTAAGAATATATGGACACAACTCTAAAAATGGTTTCATAATCCTGTCCAAAAACACAGCAATGGGAAAAGTCTTAGAACCCTGAGCCAAAACAATTGGTCTAAGTGGGGGGGGGGGGTCATAAGCATCTTTATATATCTTGCGGATACTGAAAATAGATGGCACCCTGGGTTTGTTAGTGTATAAAAACTTGTATTCTTCATGTCTTATTGTTTCCTGCAGTAAAGGATCATACAAGTACATGCCTGTCTTTCTATAAGTGATATGAATTTCATTTAGAGGCACTCCACAATATTTTGTTTCATCATATAACAAATTAAGCATTTTAACTGAATACATGATGTTATCCATAATAACAGTGCCCCGCCCTTGTCCGTTTTTATAATCCTAAGGGATCTGATTCAAGAAAGCTCCTTTGATAGCTGCCATTCACTTTTATTCATATTATATCTATTACCGTTCTTCTTAAAAAAAGTTGTGTATATCATACTCACAAGCTTTTTAAATGGATTTATAATTGGATGCAAGGGAGGATTGTAAACACTGGGTGCTTAGAATTTCTTACAAATGCCATCAATAGGTTTACTTGATTTACAAAGCATGTACAATAAATTGAGCTTTCAAACAAATAATTTTAATTCCATCAAAACATGTGCAAATCACCACTATATTGTATAACAAAAGTAAAACATTTTAAAAAACAAATCAGAATGGCTTTCAGTAACTTCCATACCACTATAATTGAATATATTATAAATGTATCACATGTATGCAATACCTTCATGTTTAACAGTTATATTAGTAGAATTAATCAGCTCTGGATCTAGTTCCTGTGCCCCTCCTTTTCCTCAGCCTTGGTATTTGAGCTCAGGTGCAGCTGACTTGCTTCTCTCAGCAGACTCACAAGTAGATCATGGGTACCCACTGACTATCCACAGTCAAGCTACCTCTACTCCTGGAATGAGTTAACAGGCAAGATCCTGGTTCTCTACAACTTTTTGCCAAGATTCGCCTTGTATCACCACTCTTGGACAAGAAGCCTCTTTCTATGAAATAAAAACATGTTACGGGCATCTAGCCTCACTTTTAACATTAGCTCTCCAGGTCACCCTCATTAAAATATAATAATGTAGGTTTTCAGTAAAGTAATATGTTGACTATAAGTGCAACCGTCGATTTTTCAGCACATCAAAATATCACTTCTTATGTATCAATAACATATACACCAAATACCAACTTCACAACTTCGCAAACATGAAAAACCCAAAGGGATCCCTGCAAGCACACACTTTGAAATCACAGTAGCAGTGATCTCCTATGGTAAGCAGTGATCAGAGAGATCAACTCTGGACAGTCTACCTTGCTGAGTCATGCCCTCATTCAGTTTAACCTCAGGGACATATATGGAAATCAGTACTATATAACAGTCTAATTTATTACTACATGACATACAGTGTAATCTAAATGAAAAACATGCAGTCATATTTTCTGGCAGTTAGTCACAGGCATTTAGTCTATGAATACTTTAAATATACTTCATTTTACAATTCTGGATATGAGTTCCTTAATTCTCAATTAAAAACTGTGTGACTCTGTGCAAGTCTCTTATACTGTCCATGCATAAACCCTAAGAAAGAAGCACTTTTGACAGATATCTTATCCCAGTAACAGAAGAATCTAAATTTCTGTCATTATATCACTTTGTCTATCTATCTATCGATCCATCTTTGCATCTGTCTATCTATCTATGCACCTATGCATCTGTGCATTGTTCCATCTATCGATGCTTCTATGCATCTATGCATATATCTGTTTGTCTGTCTATCCATCCATATATGCATCTACCTGCCTGTCTATCTATCTAGCTATCTATGCATTTATACATCCATGCATCTGTCCAGCTATTCTTCTATTCATCATTGGATACATCTGTCTGTCTGTCTGTCTGTCTGTCTGTCTCTCTCTATGTATCTGTTTTGGCATACTTCATTTGTTGCTGCAGTATAAACCTTACAACTATGCCTCTTAGCCATCTGCTGATAACAATAAACATGTAGACAATTTTGGACAATTAAAGGACTTTTATTGTAAGGGATATGTTGTCACGTTACACTTTAATAAACCACACAAACACCCAAAGACCTTTGACATCCTTTATTGTATAACATAATAAATGATAAAAGCATGAAAATGTTATTGAACACAGCTCCTTCAACTTCAACTCCTTGTAAAGAAAACATAAAATAAAAAACCATAAGGGCACCATAACCGCTCACTCTTGGATAAGCAGCGTCTCCCACTTGCTCGCTTATCCTTGCACTAATAAGGCAGCATCCCAGCTCACCTTCAGCATCTCTTCACTAATCCAAACTATCTACTGCAAACATCTCCGCCATCAAACTTTCACCACCTCAAAATCCTTCCACCAATTATCTGCCAGAGGGGAAAAAGAAGAGAGGCAAGCCTGTCCCTCTTCTCCACCCAAAATACAATAACCAAATGAGATGGGCATGGAGGTAACAAGATCATACCAAATGTAACTCTCAAAAAACAAATCCCACCTCAAAAGCCTTCAGGATCACCCCCAACCTTACCTCACTTCCTCCCTTAGCTTCTAGCCTGCGTAACCCTTTCTTGCCTACTCCCTTCAAACTCACTTACTACAACCTTACTTGCTTCTTCTTTCTTAAATCCCAGCTCCCCCACCATTAAATATGTCCCATGACACCTCTGTCTGTTCCAAATTTCTTTTGTCACATTACAATTTAACAAACCACACAAACACCCAAAGACCTTCAACGACCTTTATTGTGTAACATAATAAATGATAAAAGCATGAACATTGTATTGAACATAATACAACTTCAATTCCTTCTAAAGAAAACATAAAATAAATAACCATAAAGGCAGCATAACTGATCACCCTTGGATAAGCAGCGTACCCCACTTGCTCACTTATCTTTGAACTAACAAGGTAGCATCCCAGCTTACTTTCAGCATCAGCATCTCTTCAGCAGTCCAAACAATTAATCCCAAATACCTCCACGATCAAATTTCACCACCTCAAAATCCTTCCACCAACTTTCCGCCAGAGGAAGAACAGAAGAGGGGCAAGCCTGTCCCTCTTCTCTGCCCACCAGTCCCACAGGGCTGTTCCCCCCTCACACCATAACCACACTAATGAATCCCTCCAAAAATAAACACAAATTTAAATTAAACAAATCAAGTCCAAATTCATTAAGGTGAACCCCATCTGCCCTAAACCATATGCCAGCATACCGGATAGTACACACCCCCATCCCCTTCAACTGTTTAGCCAAATTAAAATTAACATACCTCCGAGCCCTTTCAATTGCAAAAAAATTCTTTGTCTTCCTCCAAACTAACCTGTGAATAATCTCTGACCAAACCAGACAAACTGATGGATAAAGCTTCCTTAAAGTTAAAACATCATCACAAATATTATAAACTAACTGCTTCTTTGAAATCATACCCAAATCATTCCCTGCTAAATAAATTAACAAAATTCACGGCAACCCCCTTGACTCTGTAACATGGTAAATACCTGAAGTAAATGGGTTCAACTTCAACCCTCTAATGCCATGCCAGGTAACCTTTAATCTGAAATGCTACAAGCCCAAATTAATGCCATTGCTTCTAACCGCAGCCCGCCTAGCTGCCCAATACACAAATGAATGACCTAAAATGACAATCCTTTCCCTAGGAGAAAAAAAAAACATTAACCACAAAATAAATCTACCAAAACTTATTTAATATAAGTCAAAAATGCATTAGAAGTCCACAACCCTACCCTCTTAATGACTTCAATTGAACTGCCTCCCTTCGATAGATCAGATGCTCTACCCATCCTGAAAGAATGAGTAGAAAACTTGTCCCCCTGTAAACCAACACTGAGAAGGGCCCTTCTCATAATTAAATTCAATTGCTCCCCTGTTAACGCTCAATATTGTCTGAATTAAACACTACCCTCCTACCCCTCAAACGATCCTGTCATACCACTGATGCAGCCCAAACTGACATAAGCTCCAGAAAGGCAATATCCCCTTTCCACTCACTATTCCAATAAGGAGGCCATGATGCTGAAAATCATTGCCCTGCAAAATATGCTCCCATACCCAGACCTCCAGCTGTGACTGTAAACAACTGCAAATCCCCTTGACCTACCCAATTTGTCTGCCAAAATGTCATCCCATTAAACTGATGTAAAAACTGTGACCACAAAGATAAGTCCTCACGTGCTAACTTACTGACCCTTACCCTGTGGTGCTTACTCTTCCCTCCTTTCAATAGAAAAGCCTCATACCTACTAAACATATGTCCAAGATGCATGGCCCTACAAGCAAAATTCTTCAACTCTAACAACTCCATCACATCTCTCACCTGAACCTTACTCTTGGACCGCACCCACATTATTTTCTCTTGTAGACAAACCACCTTTTCCCCCAGCAAATGAAATAAACTGTGGCCCGCTTCCACATTCAAACCCAAGAAATCCAGCACCTTCACTGGGCCCTGCAACAGGATTCAGGCACCTAGGCGGTGTGACACCCACCTGTGAGACAGCTGGATGTGGACACATGGCAGGATGACAATTTAACTGCAGTGACAAAGGACTGTGGACAATTCCCTATCAGAATTGAGGGAACCCCTACACCCTAACCACAGGAGGCACATACAAACCTCCACAGTGATGCACTGTGCACCCCCTTAGAAGCCACCATGTGCAACTGTTAGTGGAAAATCTGGCTGGCATAGCATGCCACGTGGGCAGGAAAGTGGTACCATGGAACCTGTATGCTATGGGCAAAGCCTTTATTAATTGAATATGCAATGTGATGTGTGTTATGCTTGGTGCATACAAAACCCAGACAGTATCATAATTTGTAGAAATGTGCCACAGCACGGAGGAAATCCTGCACATTAGTGTAGTCACACTTATGTTGTAAGATGTGCTTTAGGCGACGCTCCCTTACTACAATAGCCTTCCTACGCAGTGTTACAGGCACCCCCCTCAGAAGAGATTCACGTCGAGTATCCGTCAAGTTCTGCTCCTGCTGCAGAACACACAGAAGGTCAGCTAGCTGTACAATAGGGCGACCCAGTAATACCTTCAGCCGATGATGCCATGCCTCCACCTGGTTGTTAGTATGTGGGAAGTCCATCTCAGAAACATCGGACACATTCCAAAACCGCAAAGGGTATGACAATGGCATTCGTGTCTGTACTGAACAGCGGGATGCATACTTGCGTGGTCGGCCTCGGACATAATGATGGTCTAGAAATACATCAATTGGCTGAGCAAATTCCGGTAAGGAAGCCACAATGTCCAGAAATGCAGGGACAACATCATCCAAAGGTAGGAATGCCAACGCTATCAGCTTGCGGATGGCAATGGAGAAAGCAGTGTCCGTGCCATAGAGGGCGACAAGGTGGTGATGCTGGATCTGGCGCCAGATGATATGTGCAAAATGGAATAGGCATCACTTCAGAATACTCCTAGGGAATGCCTTCCGGCTGGCATGAATTGCTGCCTTCTCAAAATCAGTCATAATATATTGTGGTGACAAGGTGCATCCCTGTTCAGCAGCCATACCCTTCAGCACCTCCCACAAAGTAGTGTATGCAGATTCCGACTTCCATGTCATGAGACAGTACACCAGGGGTATGATCCTCATTGACGTGGGGGTGCCACTACAGCCATGTAATGTATATAGTTGGTGACATATATCAGCCCGTGAGGGAAAAGTGCCATCACCAAGAACAATGTTGGACCTGCACAGGTCAGTCAGGTTCTGTGCTGTAGTAAGTAGTACCAAGGAAGCAGTACCATCCATATCCGACCTTCTACGAAAGATGAAGCTGCCACTACGGAGTGGATACTGGCTGGCATCAATATCTGCAAGAGTTGCTGGAGATGTAGCCATGGATGCCCGTGCCCACTGCCGTAACCTGGAAATGCTTCTTCGAAGGGTTGCACGACAAGGCATCTCCTGCAGTACATTCTCATCTGCTGTGCCTAGCACACTCTGCATTACCAAGCTTGGCAATTCAGGCCGTGCTGGTGTGGCAGTGATTTCAGCAATTTCTCACCCTCTTCCTGGCGAACAGTGATGGCACATCCTCTGCATGCCTTTACTTTCCGCTCAATACATGCCCAGTACCGTTTTGGTGGTGTCTCACATTCCAAATGGTAGAGGTACCCCTCCACCACCAGCATGGGTTTGCCACGATGGCTGGGCACTGTGCTGTATCTGTTGCCAATCAGACCGGGGCTATACAGATACATACATTCCAGCATGGTAGCAGCACTTGTAGACGGTCTCTCAGAATCCATCACAGCCTGTCAAGCTTGGTATGGGATATACTACAGAACTTGGGGCAAGTCCCTTCCAGACAGTAGGTTACTCGCTTTACACCTCCTTGTCTTGTACCATGTGTATTACCTCTGTCTGTCACAGTGGCCCTGTACAGCTATGTGCACTCCAGCCATCTCTGACTGCCTCTTCACTATGGTTTCAATGTCTGCAGTTAACACATCCCTGCGATTGCCAAATGCTTGTACTCTGTTTGGAGTCCACAAAGCCTAATTGCAGCACAGGTTCTGTGTGTACTGCTCCAGCCCCCTTTAACTCCCAGTTGTTGCTGCTGGCCAATCAGGGTATAGGGCCCGGTTTCTGTTTAAGTGGCAGATGTTACATAGGGAGGTACCTCTGTTGCACCCTTGTCTGCCTACATGGGACTGCGTACTTGTCTATACTCCTGTTACAGGGACAACTGGACGGGTTTAGCAAAACCTGCATGTCTTACACTAATGTGGAGTGGGGGATGGGTTACTGCTACTATATCTCCTGCTACTGGGTTGGTATGTCATGCTTTACCAGGTTGGCATGTTCACACCTAACACTGCACTCAGGGGCTCTAGCAGGATAGGTACTGTTTGTTGCAGGCATGCCTCTTATTTGGGTTTGTCCTATACTACAGCCCTCCTGCTGTGACATGCTTCCTACTAGTACACAAACTGGTGTTTCCCTAGGTTGTAGTGTGTGTGGACTATTGACTCTGACACTACTTTGTCTGTACCTTTAAGGGTTTAGCCTGACACATGACCTGCTATTCTATGCAGCATTTCTCAGGGTAAGGTGTGCTGTACATTACTCTACGTGATGGGGATTTTACTTCCTGCTTCTCGGGGACTGTTTGCTGTGTTTGCGTGGACAACTGGGGCTGTAACAGTAAGTATTTGTTTAATGTCTGCTTTTGCATCACTTTTGTAGCACTACCGTTGTGCCGTTTGTCACCCCGATCAGCGTGTGTTTGCCGGCTGTGTACGCTATGTGTTGACAGCCTGCGTGTTTGATTTAGGGGCCGTCTGCTTTTGTGTGTTTTCCCACAGCCATAGCTTTCCGCGTCTGCCTTTCGGCAGCACCACTCTATGGCTTAGCGGTGCTGCGGCCTTCTGGATTCAGCGATGTAGCTCGCGGGCATTTGTCTCGCGATCTACATGCCGGAACCCCCTGCAACATATGTTTAGCCAATGGCACTCCCAAAACCTTGCACATCTTCACAAACTCATGCATCACCACATGTTCCCCCTCTTTCCCCTCACCCACTAGAAAAAAGTCATCTAGAAAATGCTGCTCTCTGCCCTTTCACCCTCTGTTGCCATATTCAATGCAAAGCCGTGCTAAACTTCTCAAAGGTAGAACAAGCCACTGCACATCCCATTCGCATAGCTGTGTCAAAATAGAAACTATCCCCCACTACCATGCCCAATAATGGCCAATCCTCCTCCTGCACTATCAGCAGACAAAAGGCTGACTCAGTATCTACCTTAACTTGCCAAGTATCCTCAAAACTTCTAATGATGTGAACCACACCATCCAGAGATGCATATGTCACTCTAACCTCCACCCCAGGGATGAAATCATTGACAAAATTGCTTACAGGTTAAGATAAATGTAGTAAGCAAAACTCACCCGGCCTCTTCTTGGGCATCAACCCAAAGGTGACACTTTAAATTGGGTAAATAGTGGGCAATTATGTGGGCCCAACAATCTACTCGAATGGCATTCCTTCTCAATCAATGCTCTCTTCCCTCCCCCATACTGACTTCAAATTTTTTTCCCACCTTATCATCACCCACCAAAGTAGAATTACTCAAAAATCCCCTCGAAAAACCCTCAACCTATTCCCCAGCCATTGCTGGCAGTGGATACTGTGCCAGCAACTCCCTCAAGACCTGGACCTTAATAGGTGAATGGGTCACCTGGGGGCCCCCTAGTTCCTCAAAAGGACTCCCCCTTTGCCATGAAATTTATCCCTGCCACGTGCCCCTTGTAGTCTTATGGGAGGCCCACTCCATCCTCTATGACCTGGAAAGTAAGACATCTGGCCCCCAAACTGATTCTCACCACTACCATATTGCATCACTGAATGTGCACCCATACACTGTGAACAAGCATGGGAGAATATGCAGCCTGCCTATGAACATCTCCCCACATTAAAAGCCCAACATACCTCAAAACCTCCTTCTGCTGGCTTACCCACTCTATTACCCAAAGCTGTTCATCATGGTAGTCAACCAGATATCAGGATGTCTAACTTCCCAATGCATGGATTTGTCAACAGCCTTCCTTTTATGGAACTTCTGATCATACCAAAGCCATGTATTACCCAGCAGTAACCTTTGTGCCTCCCATATAATCAACAAATAAGCTAGAAATGGATGGGCCAAAGAAATATCCCTCTTCAACCACACTGTCATATAATATATGAAGCCAAAGACCCAATTTTTCCATATCCTCTATCGAAACTTACACACACGCCTGTGACCTAATGCCGCCAAGAAGTCATTAGCTTCCATCAAATGCTGTTCCCCATCTGCATCAATTAATTCAAAAATATCTACACATTCCCCTATCCAAATCTTCTCCTTCACTGCAAGCAAGATATGAGGAGTCAAGAAAATAAGTACACCCTCCTGCCCTAATGCCTGGGTCGCCAGCTAATCTTCTGGCTGTGTCAAAAAGTCTGAACATACCTCATCTAAACAAGGGTTCATGTCTTCTTCCAACAATGAAGGGGTACTATCAAAACTCAATGCCTGACCCTCTAATGCCTGCAGACCCACACCAGCAGCAGACTCTCCACCTAGACCATGCAAGACCCTGGGCCTTCCATTAACCATGCCTTGCATTCCCACACACAACCCTAAACTATCTCTCCCCGCTCCCTGTCCTTCCACTTCACCCCAAGCAGAACCTAACAAATCATTACCTGTTGAAGCTGATGGTGGTGCCATCAGCATTTCCATCTCCATTGATCTCTCCTCCACTGCCATCATCTGTGCTGGTCTCTTGGCTCTGGATGTTTATGTACTTGTCTCCAGCTGCCTCCTCTTCTGAGTCTTCAGACACTGCATGCTAGTCATCGAAACTTCAGTCGGCATTTCCCGAAACAAATCCTCTGCTTGTGCCACTTTACTCCCCCGTTTCTGCCTCAATGTCCATACCTCTGTCATGATGTCCAATTCACTACCCGAAAAACAAAAAGACACTGTAAGTACAAGAGAGAAAACACACACTCACACACACAAACACAATTTAAAAACACCTGGTAATCCCATGCCAGCCTTTTCCAGTACTGTCACCCATCTCACAGACCCAGCCCAGGACCCGAGACAAGATAGGACTTCTGTAAAGTCCTCCCTGCCAAGGCTTGACCCCAGGACTCTGAACACTACAATCACAGCAACCTCCACACCAAGTGACCCCTAAATACAGCTCCCTGTCAAGTCTCAAACCCAATACCATGGGCACTCCAGTCACAGCAACCACCACTACACCACATGAGCTGCTACCCCAACTGAGTTGAAAGCAGAAGCCCGCCTAACCTTAGCTTTGAATTAGGCTTCTACTTATTTCAATATAAAGAATTCGGAATGCCACTGGCATTACTGCGCATGCATGCAATCCCTCTCAGCCAGCAGGAAGCCCATGAACTGTCGTCCTGCTGCCCACACACCACAAACATCAGCAGGGACACAAAATGAGGCAACACTGCAACTCCCCATGACCACCACCACTCACCGACCTATCGGAAACCCACTTTATTGTATTGATTTATTTATTTTCTGCATATTATGGCCACCAGCGTACTGTGCATGCATAGCCAGCCATTAATGGCCTGTAGAAAGCCCGTGAAAAGTGACTACCACCAACAACACTGGGGAAACAATCCTACACACTGAAAACAGCTCAAAAACCACTGCAGCCAAGAACTTCGGATGTGAAACCCTACACATGGAAAATAAATTTTATTTCACATGGGAGGAATGCTGAGGTAATCAGAAAACCAGTTACTAAATTGTAGTACAGCAAAAGGAAGGTGCTGCAAAAATCCATGAAAATCTGCGCTGACTCCCTCCACCCACTAACCACCAACAAAATATAAAACACTGGCCTTACCTCAAGCTATACTTAACCTGAGCACTCAATCCCCTCCTAAAATATCAATGGGACGAATAACCGTGCAGCCTTCCTCAGCCCCCTAACCGCCAACGAACACACAAATCATCCGCAGGATGCCTCTGAAAAGCTGCGGCACCTCCTCCAGCTCACAAATCACCAGCAAGTACTGGAAAACCATAACAACTACATTGCATCACCACTACAGCCACCAACAAGTACCAACCTACAGAAAAAAAGGGCTATCTTATTTTCAAAATTATCAGTTTAACAGGCTGAGCTAATGAGTCATTACAAACCTCCCCAGCATAACACAGTCTCACTGCCTTCCCTTACATACAAGCCATAGGATCTCTACAGAAAACAATTCACTCTCCCTGAAGCAGAAGAGAAGAAAAAAAAAGATTAACTTTCTATACACCTACATCCTTTATCCCACTCCTTGTAAAACCAGTAACTGAGTTTACCTTCTTGCCTCTGTAACCACCCGAGGCCTACATTACTCCTGTCAGGTCTGGGAGATGATCCTGCTTCAATGAGATCACACCAAATGTGACTCCCAACAACAGAATCCCAACTCAAAAGGCTTCAGGATCATCCCCCCAACCTTATCTCACTTTCCCCCTTAGCTTCCAGCCTACTTAACTCTTTCTTGGCTACTCCCTTCAAGCTCACTTACTACAACCTTGCCTGCTTCGTCTTCCTTAAATCCCAGCCCCCCCCCACTATTAAAGATTTCCTGTGACAACTTCATCTGTTCCAAATTTCATTTATCAGAGTCAGATCCTGAGCATCAACATTTTGAAATGGCAGAGATTTAATGTGCAAAGTATGCATTTAATTTTATTTAAAGATTAAAATGAATTGCCTTGAATGTCTGAATTTGCAGCCTTGCCTTTTATGTGGATGGCACATTTCATTTCAGGAAAAGATAGTCGACAGATGAATGAAATACATGTTTGAAGAGATAAAATGACAATAAGGTATGGGATTTGGGCTGCTAAACTAAATTATAGTGTTCTAGCTATACTTCACAGACGTTCTTGTTACTACAGAAAGCCAGACATAATAGATGCCCAGTTGATGCTACTGGTCATCCTAAAACATATAGGTGGTCTTTTCATCTAGTTTTCAAAATATCTTCCCTGGTATCTGATTTCAGTGGGTTACTTTTTATTAATATTGGTGAAATCTGCAGTTTCCAAATATTTGCCTGTTTTCATCTGAAGGAAAATCTGTGTTGAAGCCAGGTAAATAATGTCACTGGCAACATGACCTTTACTAACAAAGAAATAAAACTGACATGTCATGCCAATGTGTAAAGAAAAGTAGTGTGTTTAGTCACTGGATAGGGACTCACACTGCTGGCTTTTTATTTCAAGATAGAATTTATTACATAACTGCCCTGCTGTAAAAGTAAAACAGTTTTGCCTCTACCACCAAGCTTTTTAGTATTACAGGACACTGTTTTTGAAGGAAGCATTTCTGAAGTTGAGAGAACTATACCACAAAAGAAAAAGTAAATAAATAACAAAGCAAAGCTATTTACAGAAGTTTTAAATAAGATATACAAACATTTCATGGAAATGCAGACCAGTATACTGAACTGTTTATCATTTGCACAATTTATTAGGCACATTTCTCTGTGTTTTCATTAAAGTTCCACTTAACACTGTGAAATATTAATTGTGTATGGGGTTTTGCCTCTTGGTAAGGGAGGCATGGGTATCAGTTTTGAATATAAAGTAGGATCAGTAACTCATTGACAAAATTAAATTGAAATTCTAGGCTACATTATCTTTGTTTTTCCAGCATTCTTGTTCAGACCCCATCCAAAAAATGTTTAGTAATTGCATGAAGTGCATGCAGATGATATTACACACAAAAAAAATCCTGTACTTTGCGACCAAAATATTTCCATTCCAGTATGATCTGAAATTCCCATTGTGTTTGAAAAATTAGAAAACAAAGTTTGTAAGTTTGTTAACAAAAGCATATCACTGAACAACACAGACAGTATTGTGGCTCTGGCCAGAAGCACTGTCTAGTTAAATGAGCTGCCAGAGGGTCAAGCAATAGAAAAGCAAACACTATAGGACTCAAACCCAGGGCAGCTGCAGGACAGAGGTATACAAGCTGTAATTTTAAACCTCTTGCTATGGTACCAGATATACTATTCATTTATATTCCCAAATGCCGATTAGCCAAAGAATAATCAGACTCTGCACTATTGTCAGCAAATAATGCAGAAGTTCTATACTCACTCCACAGCATGAGAAACCCAAGAAAGAGCCGTTTTTACTAGTTCTGCCAGATATTAACAATATTGAAATGATCTGTGACAAGAGGCATGAAAATCATATAAAAGCCATTTCATTCCCAAGGTCAAAAGGAAGGATGCTGGGATTTATTAATTGAATGAATACAGGAAGAAAGCAGCATAACATGGTAGTGGGATGTGAACATGTTGCAGAACTGATATAGTCTGATGAAGAAGAGACTCACAGAGCAAACTGGGTCAAGTGCCTAAAGATTCAGTTCTGACTCCAGTTTTGTTTTTTCATCAGTAGACATGTTTGGCATAGTTTTAGTATCATGCGTCATTCCAGTGGAGTGCTGACCACACATGGTCAAGTAACATGAAAATGTACATGAGAGTCGGGTATAGTCTCATGGAAGCAGACAGAGCAGAGCAGCTTGAGTGTGTCTCCAACAGGATTATTCATGTTGGACAGCTTTATAAAGGGACATAAACAATAGCAGAAATAAGATTAGTTACTCCATATAAAATCCACAGAGATGCTTAGTACTGAAAGATTCAAGAAATGTGCAACAGGAACTGGGAAAACTTTGTATCCAAGATAACTTAAAATGGTGGCTTACACTAATCATCTTTTATTTTCATTGTTTTGTTGTATCTTGATGCATTTCACTGACAGCCCTGTTCCTCTGCCTCAAGCCCAATTTTGAGATTCCTTCCAGTTTTTCTGCAATAACATTTAAAAGTCCCTCTTGAGCACTGTTCTTGCAAACTGTCACCAATATCCTAGTCCCCCTCTTTCTTTCCATTCCAGCTCCACCCCTGCTAGGTACCTGGCAGGTACAGTATACGGTCAGATAACGCCCTCCTTTTCTAATCAGTATATGGTCAGATAGCGCCCTCCTTTTCTAATCAGTATACGGTCAGATAGCGCCCTCCTTTTCTAATCAGTATACGGTCAGATAGCGCCCTCCTTTTCTAATCAGTATACGGTCAGATAGCGCCCTCCTTTTCTAATCAGTATTTGGTCAGATAATGATTCCTTTTATACTTGTCCCTTATACTGCACTACATTAGTTCCTTAACCAGTCCTATAACTCTGCAGCACACACTGTCTACAAGCTAGTTTCCATCCTACTAAATATGCTGTCATGGTGCATAATCTTTAATGAGCATAGTCAGAAATGAAGACCTGTGATGAGTGCTATAAAGAATATCCAAACACTCAGTGTATGAGTTGTACTGTATTTATACATACATACTAGTATTAGGTCAGGAGGCCAATGACTGAGTAGGTGAAGGAAAATACAGATGAATAAATACTGCACAGCTCACAACAATGAGTAGTGCTGACATAGAATGTCAGTGACCATGATTTTATACTTTATTTTTACCTGAGTTGTGTCTTTTTATGTATGACTTTTTAATGTTTTAAAATGAAATAGTTTATATCTTGGTCAAACATGTCAAGAATTGATTATTACTGTTTGTCTTGCCTTTGCTTATTTAATGGATGTGATATGCAGATATCTTATTTCCTCAGAAAAAGACACCATTCCATTTCAACAAACCACCTCTAAAATCAGTATCTGTAATTTAAATGATTAAACAAGGCAAGACAATGACAGTGATGAATTACTCCACACTGCAATATGTGCAATATAACACAGATTTTCATTGTTTATCAGAAAATAAATATGTATTAGTAACATATGCACATCTGTTATACTGAGCTGACAAGTTAGACAGCTGGCTGAAAGTGACAGCTATTGCCCTGAATTACTTCATATTGCCACCCACAACTACATATGTGAAAGTAATATTCGGTTCTGCTAAATGGTTTATACACAAACCTCTCTTAGAAATGGTGTTGCATCGTCCAATCATCACAATGAACCAATATCACATTTAACACAACCTCTACTTTTCATATCCATTCTGCACAGCAATGTTTTTAGTTCAGATGGAGTATTTTCTCCCTTAGTACAGGAAAGACACAGTATACTACCAAAGAAGGAACTGTGAGATCAGCCAGGAATTTTTGTTTACAGATAGCATATCTGATGTGTTCTTGAACAAGCCCATTCCAAATCCAAACACATGTTCTATTACTTTTTTAGAATATTACATATGAAAAAGAGAAAAACATAAGGCTGACATTAATAGGCAAGGCATTAGTATGTTATCTGAATGAAATTCAGAGTAAATATGAAGAGGTGTATACTTCATCTGCAGCTACATACTGTGATACCTTCAGACTGACATCACCAGCAGTTGTCATGTTTAAGTGCTGCCTCTTGTGTGGATTTGGCTTGATATTTTCTTTCTACTTCCTTTCAAATCAGGTAGGCAAAAATAAACTTAGTTTGTTTCATTTTTAAATGTAATGAGACTAACTGAAAAAATATAATCCGTTTGTACTCTACCATAGTGAAAGAAAGAAAAGATAACCCAAATCAATATGTGCATTAGTATACACTTGTGACAGCTAGCAGGAACATTAATAGAAAGGTCCCAAAGTCTGTAATCTCAGGCTATGGACTGAGAGGGAAGAGATATATACATTAAGATTTCAAGGTATGATTTTATTATGCTTTAGTGAAATAATTCTGCAGTTTCAATTGAATTTCCCCAGCTGTTTGGTGTCTTTAATGTAGCTTATTCAAAATTTAACCAAAAGAAGACTTGAGAGCTGAGTGACTGATTTAAATGATCCATAATATAATAAGCGTTGTCATTCTCTGGATACATAGTGCTTCATAGTTCTCCATGCTTTAACTGGCTTGAATTAACTAGAAATCATAATTTGCAAGAGTAAGAAAAGTTTAAAAGGTGTGATACATTTCTGGCCATGAAAACCGTAAGGAAATTTTAACTGTAGCAAGATGGCACTTAATTATGCATTGCTATCCATCATGGTTTTAAGTCATTACTCAGCAACAAAACTGAAAGGATATTCACCCTAACTTCCCTGTAATTACAAAATGGTGAGCTTGGTAGAAAATAAACATCTCTGAAAGCTGTAATGAAAACTGAGATGCCATTGAGAGGTAGGTCATTAGAAGAGGCAGTCTCCTGAAAGACCTCGATATACTATTCAGTTCCATCAATTAAGTGTGGCATTTAGTGTACTCCTAACATAGAGCAATGAATGTTATTGCAAATGAGCTTATTGTTTTGCAATGGAATATATTTTAATTAATGTAATTATAATGGTGCTGCTTAGAGTGTTCCGATAATTTCGTTTCCAGCCATTCCCTTACCTGCAACTTTATGACATTAGAATAAATAATTGAAAAGAAATGTTTTTAAATGCCCAAATTATTTTTGTTCTGCAGCTGTGCTTGAAATGACTAGGGTATACGTTTTCCCTAGAACTCAAGTAAAGTGTATAATCTTACATTGTATGCATTTAACTCAAACTACCACTTGCCTGAATATCTTGTTGGTTAAACCATGTCTTGCTGTATGTGAGTTGCTTCATCCAGATGACCAACCAGTTTTTATGCAATCCCAGTATGAGAGTGGACACTAATATGCTATATAGGAATGGTCCACATACTGAAACAGTGACCACCTCAATTGAAGCATGATCAATCAAAAAAAAATCTCAATCTCAACTTAACTGAGAACATACTGAGCTAAATCTCAAATAAGTATTTATGACAGGAAGCAATCATCTTTGCACCCTTCATGTGAGTGCACCCCTGAACTTTATTATTCCAGTGAGAAAATTAAACACCCCATTCAAGCATACAGCAATCTTGAGCAAACAGTGATCCCTCATACTGTACATATCCATGCTTTGATCTCAAGCAGCTGTGTTCCAGCAGTTATAACATGAACAACACAATCCCTTGTAGGAATAAAAAAGTGTCTTCCAACCAGCTCTGATTATTTATCAGGCCATGGACTAAGTTCATTTGTTTTTGGCAAATCAAATTTTACCTTGTCCTCCTAATATTTCTATACTTCTTCAGATGACAGCCTGATCCCCTGCAACATGTTGTGAGAAGTGGTGTCTAGGATATGCCTGAAGTCCAGAGGCATTGTATCACCGTTGCTCCTTAGTGACATCTGTGACAATCCAATTTGTGAAGCTACAGTGCTGTCTGTTTATCAAGAAGTTTATTAGACTCTCTATAGGAACATTTTCCTTAACTTTCCACAACAGAAAAAATAACAATTCCTAAAGCAGACTGGCTCCTTTGCAAATACTTAAATAAGCCAGGAAACCATTTTGGCTCTCATGCTGACCTGATATACTGAGGAAAACAAGCTGCTGTATCGGTTTGATCTGGCTCTTATAGCAGCTTGAATTTTCTGTAAGTAAGCAGCTTTTTTTTTCTTTAGCTGAGACAGTATTGTTAAAAGTAAAGGCCAATGTACTTACAGTCAGCTTTGGTAGGAGCTTTGCTGTGTTGTAAAAGCTCTAGGATCTGACTTTCACCCATTATTGTAATCTGAATAGCCAAGTCCCTCCCTCCATTTCCCATTAATTGCAATTGTCAGTTGTCTAAGCTAATTAAGTACTTCTCCCACTCATTAGTTTACATAGATGCATAATACCGAGAGCCAACTCAGCAAATATGTATTGCTTCTGAGTTAACCTCCTTTAGTACAAATCATCATTTTCATAGAGCTCCTATCTGCTTAACATCCTCTGTGCATTTCCGTTAGATAAAATTGTGAGATTGGATTTTACTTTCCGGGAGTCTGTAGACCTTACTTTCAATTCTCTGGGAGCTGGCTCAATCACACGATATTGTGTCAGAGACAGAAAGGATAAGAACTAGAAGAGAGAAAGGGAAAAGAAAAGAAAAATCAGTTCTCCTCCAATCTTGCCAGTACTGTGATGAAATTTGAACAACGTATAAAAGTATCTACTTTTTAAAAATGGATGTATAACTGATGAAGTTGGCGACGAAAACGTGATTGTGGAAACGTTATTGTTTTACAAGACCCTGTCTCTGTGTTGGAGTGTTTTTACAGTGCTTATTAAAGCATCATTTCCGTGGAGTTTCGATTCATTTGTGCTTGGTGGACACTTTACTTCATTTTCTCTGCTTAACATCCTTGACACATTCTGAGGGGGTTCTGAAGAAATCCTGTGTCATCCTTGACCAATAAAAGAATAATTTTACTCCTTTGCGCTTCACTTAACTGCTTTATCTGATATTTTTTCACTTTAAATTGTTTCAAGTACAATGATATTTTACTGTTTGTTGATTGCTAGGAACAGCAGTTTTGAGAAGCTTTACCGACAGTGTCATTGTGTATTTTTTTACTTTGTATTTTTGTTGGTACTTAATTGCATTCCTGCAAAATTGGCCCTGCTTTAAAAGGGATTCTACGTAGTTTTCTGTAACTGCATGTATAAATGTGGCATATTTGTTAGGATCTTGACTGATCCCCACAGAGATCAACAATACTTGGTGTCTTCGCCTGAGCTTTTGAAGTGATTTCCTTGCATCACATGTCATCCAGGCAAACATTAAGTGCTTGTATTTAAAAAACGCATTGCCAAAAGCTATATAGGTAATTGACAACTGTTTTTTTATGTTTTATTTGTGCATTTATCTGTATTTAAGGTTGTTACTTAACAACAGTGTGTTAAACTTTTCAAGGTGCTACCATCTGATATGTTGACTTCTAACCTAAACATTCTACCTTCTGGATCAGTGCAATACATGGTGCTGGAATGCTCATTTTACTGATTTATTGTCAAAGCTGGGTTTACCAGATTCCAGCATTTAAAGCTTTCTGTGCGGTCAACAAATGAAGCTCATGTCTCAGTTTCACCTAGGTCATTGCAAGGTTGTATTGTTCTCAGAATTTATAGTTTAGCTTCATTGCAGCAATTATCTAATTGTATAACACTGTATTCTCCTTCATTTTACACTGTTTCACTTATACGTTTAACACAGATATTCTCCTTAGACCAGGGATTGCTTCTGTCACTCTTTTCTATCCATTTTATTACAATTCACTATTCAACGACTGCTCCCCTTCACATACTCTAGCTGCTGAATGAAACTTCAGTTACCCTAGCTCCTTGAAAGTGACCTAATGTCTGGAAAAAAGAGCATCCAAGCATATATGTGCATGCCCGTCCATATTTCTGCTACTAAGTTAACATCTTTAGCTGTAGTTAAAGCCTGTACTCTGTAGTGGCACGCACACCAGCCATGACAATCATTTCAGGGCCGTCTTCCTCTTCCCCTGCTCCAGTCTAGTATTGCCATAGTCTGTTTTGTTTCTGAAAAAGAAAAAAAAAGATAAATAGTTTTGATGATATAGACTGCCATTTCCAAGAATTGCTCTTTCCTCTGCTGTCTTATATGATACCTACTTGTGAACTGACAATAATTTAGATAGAAAAATAAAAGCACTTCACCATGAGATTTTACTCAGTGATCTTTAACCCTCTGCACTTGGGCACTGACCTGTGAGTTGCTGATTAATTGTTCTTGCAGTGCTTTGGTGACCAGGCTCTACCTGCTCTGTTCACCCTCACTCCACTTGGACTCACACCAATTTTCTACCCTACCCCATTTCCCACCCATGCCCACTATATGTATATTTATTTTAAACTAGCCACTCCCACACACTTCAACACCCAATCACCCAATCAAGTTCAAAGACATCACTCTTAATTAGTGACAATCTCCCACAATTTAATTACAGAAATACAGGTCTTAAAGAAATACTACTGCTACACGCTTTTTAGCATAATAACATGACACCCTGCTACATTATTGGTATTATATTACTCTCACTTACACCACAATTCACCACATACGACATTCAGCTAAATGAGTCTGCAGCCCTCTACACTACCCATTCCCCTATGCACAACAGAAAAAAAAACATAAATATTAAAATTTCCCCCACAATCTACAAAACTGCATACTTAGATCAAATTTCCTATAATATAATCCCACAACAAAATGCTCTTCATATCACCCTAAAACATGATAAAATTATAAACAAATTTCTGAAGACCATAACACATATTGCCTCACAACTAACACTTAGTGGCAATATCCATCCTAACACTGGCCTCAATATCAACCCAACACAACAACATCCCCAGTACAGTAACCAAAATATACTAAACCTCTCATGGAAAGGCTCTACCTACTAATATTAAATTTAAACATTATAAGTATAGTGAAGAAAACCCAAGAACTTCATATTAATCTCTCTCTTTCTTTTTCTCTCTCTCTCTCTCTCTCTATTGTCACAGAAACCTGGCTAAAGTCTGAAATTAACAAAAATGAAGTCCTACCACCAGGCTGTAGTTTAAATAGGGTTGACAGAAAGGGCAAAAAAGGAGGGGATATACCTATCCTTTTTAAAAGACACCTTAATCTTGAAGTATTACAACAAAGCACTCCTAATTTTGGTAGGCAGAAGTTATTCTTACCAAACTAAATATCAAGCCCAAAAAGTATTTAAACATAGTGGGTATCTACATACCTCCAAGAAACAACATCTCCACTCTAGGATACATACTCAGCTGGTCCTCAAAATCTCTACCCCAGTAAAGTATTATCATGGGGAATTTCAATATAAGTTGGCTTACGTGAAACTCACAAAACCCAACAAACCATATTAACCTCCATGGTTTCACACAGATAATCCAAACTCCCACAGGAACTGACAAATCACCTAATAAGGAATCAGTCCTAGATTGGATACTAACAAACAGACTTTCACTTTCATTGCATGCTGTTTGTCTCCCAGACAGTCTTAGCAATCATCCCCGACCTTTGTAATTAAGCAAGTAAATCCAGCAAAACACACTACCTATCCTGTAATCAGGAATAAAAGGACCTTTAATCACTAAAACTTCATATCCATCCTTTAGCAATGTAATTGGGCTCCACTTCAATAGCTTCCTCAAGATGAAGCCATAGAACATTTTAACTCTACTTTCCTGGACATTTTAAACAAACTAGCTCCACCAAGAACAATCAGAATAAAAACTAATTATGCCCCATGGTTAACCAAGAAAAGCAGGTCATATTAAAAAAGAGAGATAAAGCTTGGGCACTATGGTCAAAAAAAAAAAATTACAAGTGACCAAACAGGCTTATCAAGAACTTAGAAACAAAGGTAAAAAACTAATCAAAGAGGACAAGATTAATCACTACCAAGATATCCAAGTAAAACATCAGAAAATTCCACAGAAGTTTTGGTCAGCCATTAATAAAATCCTTCAACCTGGGAACTCTAGCACTTCCACCCCTAAAATCAATAACAGCACCAGTTCTATAGCTTTGCAATTTAATAAACACTTTACCGAATCAATACTGGTCCTCACTAATAACAACTCCTATTCTCCTTTAGACATTCTCAGAACAAGTACATATAGCAACACCTTGCCCTCCAGCCATTTCCAACAGATACTATAAAAAACTCCTGAAAAAGCTAAAGCCAACAACCTAGCTGCTGACAACTTACCAGCTGAATATCTTAAAATGGCAGCTGATGCTTTCTCCTACCCAGTATCCATCTTGAAAAACAGATCCATTTCTAAACACCAAGTCCCAGCAATGTTGAAAATATCTCACATTATACCACTACACAAGGGAGGAAACTCAATAGAACTATTCAATTATACGCCAATAACTATCTTGTCACCACTATCCAAAATACTTGAAAGATCCATACACACCCAAATGATGGAAAACCTACTTACTAACAACCTTCTATCCAAAACCCAACATGGATTCCGACCCCACCACACTATTACGTCAGCCCTAATGAGTTTTACCAACACCATTAATCAACACAGAATCAATGGCAAAACAGAATCTTCTATCATTCTGGATCTGTCCAAAGCATTTGATACCGTCTCCCATACCAAACTAATTCAGGTTCTCTCTAAACTAAACCTTGGTCATTCTTTACTTGCTTGGTTCAAAGACTATTTAACAGGTCATCAGCAGGTGGTAAAATGTGAACAAAGCATACCCTCCCTACTGCCTAATAATCTTGGTGTCCCATAGAGTTCCATTCTAGGTCCCTTTGTATTTACATTTTTCATAAACAACTTACACGTAGCTACCCTGCGTGCCTCCCTAGTCCAATATGCAAATGACAACACATTAATATGTGCTGCATCATCACCACAACAGTTACACCAACCACCACAACAGTCCTTTTCTTCTGTAGGAAGTTGGCTAGTGTAAGTCCAGCTTATTCTAAACCCTAACAAGATCAAATTTATATTCAAACAACAGCAAACAAGATGTATATATATAAACAACAAAGACTATCAGTGAGTCCCAGCTCTACCTTCCAATAAAATTTATTTCGTTGAACAGTTCCTTCTCTAGCGCCTCAGCCAACAGCCTTTACAGAGTAAAACAGTAAAACTCATAAAACACTTGCAATATATACAAAAAACCAAGTAATCAATCAATTACATAATTAAACTATCAAATCACATAGCTTAAATATATTTAAAGTCATAGTCTTAAACAAGACATTGCCAGTTACATTCTCTGTTCATTCCATGTGGATGCAAAGTCCCAAATTTCATAATCAAAATGCATTCCTTTTGTCTTAACATATTTTTTTGCCTATCAACATCATTATAATATAATGGAACATGTTCCAGAACAGACACTTTTATATTCTCAAAGATCAAATTTATGATTTTCTAACCACCTAGAGCTATGGATCCCACCATATCATTTAAAATCATATCTACAAATAATACAACTATTTCTTCTGTATCCCAAATCAAATTCTGCATGCCATTATTGACAGCACCATGAAGTTTGAACTTCACATAACTCAAACAGTAAAGAAAGTCCACAAAAAACTTGGCACTGTTTATAGAAATAAGCAGTATCTAACACATAGCACAAAGGCCACCATTGCTAGAACTCACCTGGTCTCAACACTTCTTTGTGGCTCGCCTATACTAACAAACCCAAAAAAATCAGGTCCAGCAAAGTTAGACACCTGCTATAATAAAATTGTTAAGTTCTCAACAGACTCCGACTATAGATCTCATCATTGTGTAGCACTAAAAGAACTTAACTGGCTCCAACTACCAAATCCCTTAACCTACAACAAAGTCACTACTGCTCATGCGCTACTAAACAAACCCAAGAAACCCCTGTCCTGCAAAACCTTCTTCTTCCTTAGGCTAGTAATTGGACTTTATGCTCAAATAATAAATCTTTATTAAATATAACAAAAGCCAACAACTCAGTCGGAGATTTTCTTTATTCAACATGCATAGCCAAAATCTGAAAGTCTATACCAGCTGATAGTATGTCAGCAACAAACTCCTTGCAGTTTAAAAAACATATTCAAATCCTACTTATTGAACACCAAGATATGCTTACACACCAGCCCTGATTAGTTTTTACCAATTTTTTCCACTCCACTCCTCTATTTTCTCTAATCTAATGTCCTAACTATATGATTACCTGCACAGTACCTATATACTCATCAGCTATTATTGTCTTAGCATAGCTGGACTAAAATTATCCCTTTTGATGGAAAAACATATACCCAATGGGATCTCCTGAAATGGAATGTGTACAATTGAAGGATCCAATGTATGAATTTTAATCACAAGATATAGCACTCTTTGTTTTGCTAATGAATTGTATATAATCTTAGTGTTAATATAAGTAATAATCTAACTATGCAAAACTCTGTATGATCTGTACTGTTTGTTATGAATGACTATCTGTGAATCTTTAGTTTGTAATGTGGAATTTTTCTCCTCGGTGCTTGACTGAAAAGGGACCTGTGTCTAGTTGGACTTTCCCAGTAAACAAATGTAAAATAAAATAAATGAAATAAAATAAATTACCGCATTTGCTCAAACTGTCTTGCTTCTTGCCTGATTGACTTGAAATTGTTTTGTCTAGCTAGTTTGTTAGAGTTCTTTTGTGATAGCATACAATCTCAAGCAAATTTTTTGCGTTTTTGCATTGAGGACTGGGATATTCCATCTAGTAGCACTCGGTGGTGGTTAGGTCTGTCTGAGTTGGAAAACACAGAAGAAAACTGTAAGATCATTTCCAAAAAGCTCAGTAAACCTTGGCATCTTGCCTCTACTTCAAGATGTGTTTCCACTGAATCCAATGCTATCCAATCAAAGATAAGTTCTTAAACTGAAATATTGAATTGTTTTGTTTTGTAATCACCTAAAAGAGTGGTGATTTAGTTAGGGAATAATTTTTTTGCTTTTGCATTGCACTTAAGAGTTATTTTTTTGCTGTGCTTTTTACATTAAGAGGACTAAGGTCTTCCATCTATAGCAGAAGGTGTTTATCTGGTCTATCTGAGCTGGGAACCACTCCAGAGGTGCTTAAAATGTAGTCATTTATTGGCCAGATTGCTCAGTGTATCATTCCATTCACCCTGCCAATAAGTTGGTTTTTTGCCATAGAAAATAATAGCCTGAATTTACCCCCATTCTACACAGAACTCTGTTCAACATCACAGTGATATATTGCTTAAATCTGTAACAATTTTCACAGTATTTGTAACATTCAGTGAATGAACACATGCCTCTGGTACACCCCCATGAACCACTAGGTGTGCACTGACTTGGTGCATCACAGTTAGCAAAGAACTGACATTTACTAGCTTATTCTTTTGTGAATGTCCTCATTGGTGGCATCCTCTCTGCAGATGTTCCTAGTGCTCACATTTACAGCAAGCTGCATCTCTGAAATGCCATATACCATGTCCTTAGTTCATTACATAACCATTATAATTTCCTGACAATCTGAATTAACAGAATGTAGTAAATATGATTTTACATTAATGTCTCCCTTGTGTAGTTGAAGGGCATCTGATACATCATACCTGACTACTGGATTTCTTTTTAATACAAGGATGCAACCTTATGTATTATACCATGATCCCCCCAAAACGTGCACGCTGATTGGCCAGCGTGCCCGTTGTAAATCGAGTTATACTAATGGAAAAAGGTCCGGTCGCCCGGACTTTTTTCCATTAGTATAACTCTTTAAACACTGTTCGCTATGTTAAATGGGTTTAACATGGCGAGACTTTAAAATAAGCAACGGAGATCTCCGTTGCTTATTTTAAAGCTGTCTCGCTATGTTAAACCCATTTAACATAGCGAGGCAGTGTTAAAACGGAGAAAGCAAGATCTCCGTTGCTTTTTAGTCTCGCTATGTTAAATGAGTTTAACATAGCGAGACAGTTAAAATAAGCAACGGAGATGTCTGTTGCTTATTTTAAAACTGTCTCGCTATGTTAAACTCATTTAACATAGCGAGACATAAAAGCAACGGAGATCTTGCTTTCTCCGTTGCCCACAGCTCTGATGTACTGCGCAGGCGCGCAGTACATCAGAACTGCCGCGGATGCCAAGACATCTGCGGAAGGGCAGTAAACAGGCATTATACTATGCCATTATTTAAGAAAAGTAATAGTTTCTTTTCTTAAATAATGTCATGGTATAATAGCAATAACCCACTTCTGGGTGTGGGTAATGCTAAATTTACCCACGGTTGGCTTTGTTTGGTCCCGAGGGCGAACCAAACCACGCCAACCGTGGGTAAATTTAGCATTACCCACACCCAGGCGTGGGTTATTGCTATAATAGAGCATTGTCCTGGGTTACATCAATAGTCAAATGTTTCTTTATCAAGAGTCACATTTGTAGGTATCATTCCTGAGCCCAAATGCAAATTTGTAACTCACTTCTGAGTCTATTACCAAACATGTAGTTTTCTGATAAAATCCACCAATATAAGCTTCAATGTCTTCATCTGATTTTTGACTTCATAGAAATGTAATGTTTCTGAGGAGGTGAGTGCAAAACGATTCTTTGTTTCCTCAAATGTTCTTGTCACTTGCTAAACCAGGAGAGTTGGGTGACCTCACAGTTTCAAATGTTTTAATACCAATAACATTGAACAGCACTGCATGTTTCTGGTCAGACTCGGCTATTTTGCTTACTTCCAAAGAAGTTTGGTCACTTTGTGTACAAGTCCCAAGAAACAGGATTTGCAACATTCAGTTTATCAATGCCATCTAAAGCGCAGATGTAGAAACGTTTAAATTAATTCATGGCTTTTTGGCTAATTGCTATGACGTAATAGGTATGCTGCATTCATCACTACTGTCACATATTGATAGTGGAAGCTGTCACCTGTAGAGTGTCAGGCTTTACTACTTCTGCAAACACAGCAGCCATGGCATTGCAAATTAAAGTAGAAAGAAAGAAAAATAAATAAATAAAACGGCAGGCCATGGGTACTTTGCTTTCAGGGTGAATTTCTTGGCCTTTTCTCAAGCACATAATACCATGGTTATAGTCGCAGACCCAATCATAGTCCTCTATATTAACAATAATATTAGTATGAAAACAGCACATGCTATATAAATAAAACATTTCTTTCACTATTGTTTCCTTTATTAATATCTCGGATAAACTTTTTTTGGCATAAGACTTGGATATGAAAATATAAGAATTTGAGTTCTAAATGATACCCAGTAAAGGCAGTGCAAAATAGGCTGAGGAGTATCTGCAAACAAAAATGAGATAACATAAAAGAAACAACAAATAAGCAGAGTGGGGGGAAAGGACACTTTGAATTAGCATATTACATCCAAGTACCGCCTCAAGGTGCATCTGGAGTTAACTCCTACTGAAACGTCTAGGCGTCAAATATTGCTTGTTCATATTTGCATCAATAATTCCAAAACCATGCTATGTGCAAGGTTTTAAAACATTTCACCTTACAGCCTACACAATGATAAACTCTGCTGCATTAATATTTGATCTCTTAGTGCAGTTAAATAGATTGCTGTTTTTTTATGATATTAATGTATATAAATATAATTTTCACATTATTCTAAATATCTCAGCAACCAAGTAACACAGACAGAACTCCTTAGCCTCATATGAAAACTCTTGGCTAGAGGAATATAAAGCTCCTGACAGTTTGTATGTAACTTGAGTGGTTTCTGAGATATTGTAAGTTGTTTACAAAATATTACAGATGTAATAGTACTGTGTTTACTGTGACTTATAAAATTCAGTTTAAGACTTAGAACCTAAAGATTACCACTATAAAAAGTAGTTTGTGCTGAAGGGTTTTCCATTTATACTTTCATAATCCTTATGGCTCCAGAGATATGAACATTTGTTTGAAATCTGAGGACATAATTTGATTCTGTCAAAGGGCTTAGGCTCTGCTCATCAGAAGTGACAGTGCAAACTTCCTGAGCTCCATTGGAGTGAATGAGTTAATGTAAAAGTAGTATTACTAATCAAGTCACTGCACCAGACAATGTTCCTGACTCACCCCTAAAAAAAAAAAAGCAGCTTGCCCTGGGTCATATACCCAGTTTTAAAAAAATCACCATAATTTGTAGTTTGTTTAAAGACCAGCCTATAATGGGATGAAAACTAAATGTCCAGTTTCATAACTATAAGAATGACTTACTGTGTGGTCCACCAGCATAGTGGTATTAGTTCCATGGCTGCTTGGGTAAAGACACAACTTTGCACTGGTAAAAAAAAAGTGGAATAATCTGTTAACAACAAGTGGCATGAAAACCTAGAGAAGATGGAGCTTGTATTCTTAAGTGCCACATTAAAATTCTCCCTCTTTTTCCCCCTTGCAATTTGTCTCTACTCTCATTAAATAAGTTTTCTTTACTGCTGACAATAGCACAAGGGGATGATGCCAACACTCTCTAACTCTTTAGAATAAAACATGTCACTTCTGTCACCCTAAGTAGCTTCAGACATAGCTTGGAAGTGTCTGCAAAAAAAAAGAGTAGATACGTGCTGCCGAGAGAAACAGTGAGAACAACTCAGGGATACAGAGGGTGTGTGAAACTAGCACTAGTCAGTGTGGCTTTTTTACTGCCTCTAATTTTGTAAAGCATATCTCTCAAATGTCCAGGATTTTATTGCCTCTCAACAGAATTTTACAGAATGTCCATATTTTTGCATCATATTTTTACTTGTGGGTTTCTGGCAAATCACTGAAGGCTGATGTCACTGAATAAACATACATTTCAGTTTCAGATTTCATATTCTTTAGAAAATGCATGGCAATGGAAAATCTGTTATTCTACAAACTTTCTACTTTTAAAATCTGTTCCCGATTTGGGGTTTTTGTATCCCCGTTATGTTAGGCTTTGACCAGAATTCTTGTGCTAAGTGGTTGAGAGGTGTGCTATCAAGTTTAAGTAAAATGTGCTCAGTTTAGAGTTACTGAACAGACTTCATGGGGAGTAATGGAATAGAATGCGAGAATCCAGTGTAATTTTCCTTACATAGGTAAAAGTGCATCACAGAGACTCTAACTATACTAAATTTATGTCCGTTTTCTATGGAGATTTCTCACAGAGCAGCACAAGATTCTGCGTCACCTCTTCTTGTAATTTTCTCTACTTCTTTATATAATGACTGTCTTTTTCTGTGGAGATAAGCCTGGTATCCTGTGGTGCTAATGTGGATCTTTGTGATGTAGGTGTTACATGTCAAAACACCAGATGCTTCAGAGACTCTGAAATGTATTATTATGTATTTTTATATTTAAATTGTAGTGCCATTTCCATTGGCAACTAGAGCTAATCAAGCATTCATATCCTTATGTTGCAGAACTAAAACCATTTATCTTAAGGAAATCACATACACAGGCCCAAAGTTATGGCCAGATTTTAAATATTGTATTAGCAAACTAAAAAGCGGATGAAAAAGATCTACAATACATATTTTCTGAAAGTTCACAATATGTTGGGGTACACTGACCACTATTTTATGACTGTAATTTCTATTGCTCTTTCAGAAAGTTATAACTTTCAGGTGATATTATTAGATTTTCTTTTTCACAGAAAAGGAAGTACAGAAATATTGAATATGCGCCTGAATGGATAGAATTTGGGCAGTAAGTTTCCTGCTTCACTTTGCCAGCCACCACTGACCCTAAGATCCTCTGCTTTCTCCTGGTAAGCAAATCAGTTTAATTGGGTGGAGTCTGACGTGACCTTTCACTGAATGGCTCCTCCCTTTTAAGGAATAAAGTCTCACTTCAACACTGTAAATCTCTCTTATGATAAGCAAGAGAAGCGGTTGCAAGCTTTTCCTCTTACTCTGTTTCTCACTGGTCTGTTTTCATTTGCACCTTAATGCCTCCTGCAGGAGCAAGACAGCATTTCAGTTCTCATTTGTTTCACACTTATGAGTTCAAGCAGTAATAAAATGCTAATTTATTGGGTTTTATAGTAATTCTCAGACTGCAGTATTTCAAAGAATTCCTCTTACTCCAAGATATAGTGATCTTCGAGTTAGTATATATAAGTAGTTGGGTTGCATTTTAAGTTTCACTATTTTAGGAACATTTTTCATTGTTCCCATGTTTCTATGTTATTTACAGATCACATATGCACACAAACACAGATTACACATGCACACAGACAGACATGCACGCATGCACACACACACACACACACACACACACACACACACACACATACAGGCATGCATGCACGCACACACACGCACACACACACACACACACACACACACACACACACACACACACACACACACACACACACACACACAAGCATATATCAGCAGACACAGACATGCACACAGGCATATACACCCACACATGCGCACACACACACTCACACACACACACACACACACACACACACACACAAATACACATACAGAGACATACACACACATGCATATTCCTGTTCAGCAGAGCTGCTTCTTGTTGGGCAACTGGTGCCACTCCCCAATTTGGAGTACCTCAACACTACGTGCAGGAGTGCAGATTCTAACATGCTCACACTCTACTGTCCTGTCATCATGTTTATATGAGGAGTGAAAATTAATAAAAAAAATGGATCTGCTGATTGCATCCCCTAACACCTTGCTCCCAGGGTGGCTATCCTCTCCCCCCTCCCCCCACATCTATATTTCTGCTATTTGCAATAATGAGTACCAGGCAGTAATATGCTAAACTTTATTGATGCAGTCATCACGTATATATGTCAGATAATTAGGAACTGGAGTGCAGTGAGTGAGTGATGCAAGTCTCAGGTGTTGTGTTTCTTTTACAAGTACATGTACAAGTTCATTCATTGCCTTCAGGGTAAACACCGTCAGTAATATATGTCTGACATGTAAGCAAGTTAAATCTCACCATTACTCTGCATTCCTTGCCAGCCCTTACAATGCCTTTTCCACTTAAGGAACATGAGAAGCTTGATTCGTAATCAGAGATTCATCAAGCCACACTATTGAGCTGGTTCATTACTTAACGTTTTTGCCTCACAGATTTATGGCCAGGGTTGTGGCCTTAAGAAGTTGCACATTTTCCTCATTTCTTCTGATTTTCTTTGCTCATCTCTAACACATGCTGCTTTTTTGGCTATTCTAAACTGCCCGCATATGCATTTACTCGCACTTTCTGGAAAGGAGCCATTAAGATCTTGTTTACTTATGCTTAATAACTAAATAAATTGACCTCTGTGTCCTCAGTTAAGCTACCATTTAAGTGAATGCATTTAATTGAAAACTTAGTAAATGTCCTGAGACCTTGGATCATTTTAATCTGGATAGCCTTAGGTGATATGATGCTGTCTTGTTGCTACTATTGTATGATTTACTTTATTATTCTGTCTATAGCTGAAAGAGGTCATCATTCCAGTTAGATTTCTCATTTAACAAATGATAAGCAAACAACAAAAATGCAAACAAGCAAATAAATTATTAATTATACAATGATTAGCCATTAATATTCAAAAACAAGCACGCTGATTGTCCAGCCCAACCAGCGTGTCTGTTGTAAATCCGAGAATATACCAACGGGTTCCCATTAGTATATATCATAATTTTTTTTACTTTTCTTTTTTTTTTAACCAAAAAAAAAAAAGAAAACAGAAGACCTGAAATGAATGAGCGAGACAGCACAGGCAAAAATAAGAGGATAATGAGGAACGTCCTCCAAAACTAAAGAAATTTACCTGATTATCCTTTTATTTTGTCTGTCTCAGCTCTCCTGAACCTAAAAAAGTCTCCCGGTTTCTTTCTTTTCTTCCCAATAAATTTAAAAAAAAAATTAAAAAAAGCAATGGAGATCTTCCTTTCTCCATTGCTACCTTTGCAGAGCACAGATGTACTGTATAAGCATGGGAACACAAGTCCCATACGTATGCACAGTACATCAAAAAAAAGCCCCAGGATACTGGAAGAATGCGGAAGGGCAGCATGGAGACATTATTGAAGAAAAGTATGGTGAGAGTAGGAGCAGAGTGCATTGATTCCTGACTCTTTCTGGTTGTAGAGTGAGTGTCTGTGCTTAATGTACCGGATTGGTAGGTTGCTATTCAAGGCATCTACCAGAAAAAGACTACAAGCCTACAGACTCTTGCATCATCTGGGACAAGACTGTGGATCATCAAACAGGCCATGGCCTACTTCTCTTCTTGGGATTGGTGCTAACATTTAGCTTCTGGGGAGAGAAGAAGCAAAGGAGTATTGTATCCCAAAAGAGTGAAGTTGTGCTGAGACCAGCATTAGTAGTAGCCACGCAGTAGCCATTCATGTGACTCCCCTCTTTTCATCATTCTTGGCAAGCTAATTCTTTATTTTTCAGTAAGTACTGCTTGATTTCTTTCTAACTTCAGTATATTTGGCTAAATACTTCATCCATAAATTTTCAGGGTCTATGTATTAGTTTCCCCTCAAGTGTTTGGCAGTGCTCTGTACAGACTCAGACACCTTGAGTGATATTTTTCCTGCAAAAGAAATATATAAGGAAACAGCTCCAGTACTTAGTAATAATGGCCATGCCTGCTGGCATGTCTAAAGGTCAGTTCTCTGTACTTTCTCCTATTAACCTGGTGAACTTGGGCATTTTGGAGCAGTGTAGTAACTACCTCATGTACACAGACAACCCTCTCCTCTTACCTCCAAACACTCAAACTTGTGAGAAATGCACTTGTATATCTAAACTGGAAACCATGCACTCTCAAGCCAAGACCGGAATAGATGGCCAAGAGGAGAAGGTCAACACCTGCACCACACCACATGCAACACATAGCCCTCCAGAACTCCCACCATCACAGCTCTCACATAAAAACACAAACCACACACTCACCTTCGCGGAGGCTCCCAATAGAAATCTATCTAAACAGCAGAGACCTCCAAGGCAGAAATGCACTCAGCCACCACAGCACAGCACAAACCACAAGACACATAGCTCACCTACACAGTGTGCCCCTTAACCTAAGCCCCTAAGGCAAAACAGCTTGCCCAATACACTAATCATAGGTGACTCAATAGTAAGGCACACTGATGTCCCACTCACTAGGTTGAATAAGGAGAAGGTAACAGTCAGCTGCCTATCAGGTGCCAGAATCTGACACATAACACACGCACTCAGGTCAATCCACAACAAGTACAATTATGACTCTGTCACTGTCCATGTGGGTGTGAATGACTTGAGATGCACCTCCCTGGACTACATGAAAACGGACATGGAGAAGCTCATAGATTATGTGGCCCAAGCAGGTATGACCCTAGCCCTGAGCAGCATCTTACTGTCGCCCAGAATGATACAGCAGTATAAGCAGAAAATGATTGACTTCAACAATTGGCTAAATTTTTGGTGTCATTCTAAGGGGATCCAGTATCTTTCTGCTTGGAATGACATGATTGACAGACCTTGATGCTTTGCCAGAGATGGCCTGCATCTGTCACCCCTGGGTTTCTGGATACTGGCTAAGGCTCTTACCACCCCTATAGTGCCTTTTTAAGGCGATGTTCCAAAGACCAAATTACCACTGTAACAGCTATAAGTAAATGCAATCTGAGGATCATGCTGCTCAATGCTAGAAGTCTAAATCTCAAGATGCACTTGCTCAAAGCACTCCTCAAATTGGAGAACATCGACATTGTGAAGTAACGGAGACCTGGTTTAAAGCAGCATAAAGCACCCCTATAATTCATTCCACATCTTTTGGCCCCAGAACATGGACCGAAGCTCCAAAGGCGGTGGTGTCTCCATATTCATAAAGGATATGCACAAAGCCAGACTAGTAGCCCATCATAATGCATCTGAGATACTTCAGGTGCAGCTAGCATTGGGTAAGATGGCAATTCAGGTTGTAGACTGCTATAGGTCCCCAACCATGTCCCAAGGCTCTCACTCCGCATTCCTAAGCACCCTGGAAACTATTAGGGTCCAACCCAATATTTTCATACTAGGTGACTTCAACTACCCCTCCATTAACTGAGAAAACTGCTCATGCACCAATACACTGGCCCAATGCTTCCTAGAATTCATCAGTTCCAATCCCCTGGACCAGCTCATTCTTACCCCACTAGAGGAAGCAACATACTTGACCTGGTTATTACTAATATGGGCAACCATTGCTCTACACCAGTCACTTTCTCTCTGGTTAGATCCAACCACAAACTAATTTCCATGGAAATCCATATCTCACCCACACCCCCGCAAAGGTAACCACCATGAGAAACTTCTCCAAAGCTGACTCTGGGCTCCTAAAAACAGAGGTGGCTAACTTCATGGCATCCATGTCAATGGAAATAGATGCATGACTGCCAACTCATACATCAATGCACTGAATGAACACGTACATAAATGCATGGAACTAGCCATACCCAACAGAACCAAGGCACTCTTCTGCAAAAAAAGGAACCCAATCTGGTGCTCCCCTGCCATTAATAAACTCTACAATAGAAGTAAGGAACTGTTGCAGAAAAAGGTGAAGTCCCAAGACTAGAAAAACTCCATTATTAGCCTCAACAAAAAGTTGAGATCCCTCATCAAAACCTCTAAAGCCAGCTATGAATGCAGAATTGCGGCAGACAATAAAAACAACCAAAAAGCCTTCTATAGTTATATCAAGAATCTCCACAGCAATACCCAGGTTTGCTCTGAGCTACTGCACAATGGTTCCTCCTATACTAAGCCAAAAAATAATGCCAACATAATGGCTGACAGATTCAGTGCCAACTTTACCCCTCACTCTCTCCCCCTAAAGGACCACTCACAATTCTGGGGGAATCCCAGGCATCCAGCATTACTGCAACACAGGTTAAAGCTGCATTGTACAAGGCCAAGAATACAGCTTCCATGGGACCCAGCAATATCTCTGGATGTGTTCTACATGAACTACAAAATGGATTGGCACCACATCTGTGTGCCCTGTTCAATCACAACCTCACCTCAGTCTTTGTCCCTACCGAATGGTGCACTTCTACAGTCATCCCTCTCCATAAGGAAAGAGCAACTACAGACCCTAGGAATTATCGCTCCATTAGCCTGATGAGTCTGATATGTAAGGCTATGGAGCACATCATCATGGACCTAATTAACAAGGATATAGGGAATTGCCAAACTCTAGATCCCATGCAAGTTGGTTTTGTAAAAGGTAGAGCTTTTCTGAGTCAGTCACCAGAGCTGTGGATGAGGGTAAGGCAGTTCATACAGCCTACCTCAATCTGGCTAAGGCCTTTGATATCATTTGTCACTCAGGAATTATTGATAAACTCACCAAACTAGGCATCAACCCAGATATCACTAGGTGGGTTGCAAATTGGCTCACAGATAGAACCCACAGTGTAAAAGTAGAGGACTACAAGTCAGACTGCCAACCAGTCACAAGTGGAGTCCAGCAGGGATCAGTCCTGGGTCCTCTCCTGTTTGGCTTCTGCTTCTCAGAAGTCCAGGCCAACACAGAGGGACTCTGGCTGATCAACTTCTCAGATGACTGCAAGCTGGGAGCCATTATTAACTCCCCAGGTGATGTAGACATCTTACAGAAAGGCCTCACTGAGACCAATGCCTGGTGTTGAAACCATGGCCTTAAGCTTAATGCCAAAAAATGCATCTTCATCCCCTTTGAGAAAACTCAGTTCCCACTAGTTGCCACATCAATGGTAGCCCACTGAACACTGAAGGCATTATAAGAAATCTGGAGACACAAGTTTACAGCAACCACTCCTTCGACCACCACATTGCCACTGTGGTCAGAAAGTCCTTCTTTGTGGCACATCTCATTACCAAGGGTTTTGCATTCAGGAAGAAAGAGGTCATCATCTCTCTCTTCTCTTCCCTCATTAGACCAATCATCGAGTATAATGCCCCATTTGGAATGTACCTCACTAGACACATGCAACAGCTGGAAAGGCCACAAAATTACCTCATGAAGAGGATCTTAGGCCTTAAACACGTCCTACATGGACAGACTCAAAAATCTCCAGCTAGTCTCTGTCTCATATCATCTACTAAGAGGTGATCTCTGCTTGACTTACAAAGCCATGTCTGACCCAGCTCTGTTAGAAATGCTACTTCTAAAGTAATTCCAATCCCTCCACACCACACACTCCAGAGACCTCAACCTCATTGCCACAATCAACAGAACGTGCTGGAAGGACAGGTTCATAACCCAGAGACTGCCCATGCTCTGGAATAGACTTCCCGTACATGTCAAGCAGATCACCTCACTGGCCGTCTTCAAAAGAAACCTTGAAGAGTGGATGGGAAATAGAAAGTTCACCATGGGGATAACTCCTGTGGCTCTACCTGATAGAGGCACTGGGAACTAACATCGGGCAGCATGATGCCAGGGCACTTCTATGGGCTAGGCTTGTAAAGACTCGAGGGCCATTAGCCTAGTATTTACCTATGAACTTATTGTATAATAGCAATAACCCATAGCTTGGTGTGGGAAATGACACATTTACCCACGGCTGGCTTTGTTTGGTCACTCAGGCTTTACCCTCATGACCAAACCACAACAACCATGGATAAATCCAGAAATATCCACACCCAGCCATGGATTATTGCTTAAATAATCTACTTGCTGTCTCACTGGTACTATGCCTCACCCCCATGCTTCAGCATCTTCAATCATACATACTGGAATGAACCTTTCTAGCTTTAAGACCCACTGAGTTTTAGTTATACCTGTGGAAAAACACAAAAAGAAAAATCTAGCAAAACTAGACTTCTAACAGTGTGATACCTTAAACCTCTTGCATCAGAGGCCTCATAGGATATATGCAAATCACCCTTTAAGATTACCAGCTGTTTCAGCTAAATGGCAATTCTAAATGTTGAAAACTCTTTCTTTTACTTTAATTTTAAGTCTTTTTATGGACAGTTTCTGGCCATTAAAGCTAAACCTCTCTAACTGTGGACATACAGATTTCTCCATTCTTATGATATCATGAGCACAGCAAAAGATAAATGCTTGACTTTTGAAAACACAGGGTTGTCATACCCAGCTCATATCCATAAACATTAGGGTGTCTACAAAATATCCGAACTAACAAACTAAAACAAAGAGTAAAAAGGTCACACAGATAACCAACTGGTTAAAAAACACAAAAAGAAAAATCTAGCAAAGCTAGACTTCTAACTGTGTGATACATTAAACCTCTTGCATCAGAGGCCTCATGGGATATATGCAAATCACCTTTAAGGCTATTAGGTGTTTCAGCTAGATGGCAATTCTGAATGTCCATGACTTTTTCTTTTACTTTCATTTTTAAGTCTTTTTATGGACAATTTCAGGCCATGAAAGCCAAACCCCTCTAGCTGTGGACATGTATGTTCTGCCTTCTTATGACATCATCAGTGCCAGACCTTAATTGAATATTGTGAAAATGACAGAGTGAAAGATGGAATCAAAAAAGAGTCTTAAAGCTATCAAGACAGGACAGTATAACTGTAAGGAAAAAATCAAAACAATGGGGAAAAACTATGCTATTCAAGCAACAGGATAGACACATTAAAAACAAAAGGCTTTTATGTCACAGACTACACTGATCTACCCTTCCTCTCATCTCACAAGTGCAGTGCTTTAATTTAATTGACAGGTTATTTAAGAAAGGAGCTGAACAGTGTCAGGTGAATCTCAGAATGGTTAGAGGTTTAAAGAGACGGGTTAGACAGTAGAAAACATGAAAGAGGCAGATTACAGTGAGAGTAGGACGACCTGACAAGAAGAAAACTAAAAGAGAAGACACAACCATCTTACACTTTTCTACAACAAATTTTGTAGACTGAACTAATTACCTCTGGCTCAGTCTGCCCTTT
>NC_056728.1:1530603375-1530725875 GCF_019279795.1 Protopterus annectens | reverse complement strand
CGCTGAGAACCCCTCTGTGAGGCCGATCACTGCTTGTACCTGAGTCATTGGGTCCTTGTACATAGCCTATACTAATTCTACCAATGTTTCTGGGACTTGAAACCACCACAGTTTTGCCCAAATCAGCTTTCTTGGGATCTTATCATATGATTTCTCCAAGTCTAAGAATGCCTAGATGCACTGTCTCCTCATCTCTAGCTTCTACTCAGGTATCTGTCTCACTGCAAACATCAGGTCAGTTGTATTGTAACCAGATCTGAATCTGAAATGCTCATCTCCCATCTTAAATTCTACTACTCTGTGTATCTATGTATCAGTCACCTTCTCCAGAACATTCATGCCATGTGGTAGGATTTTGATGCCTCTGTACTGCTCACAGTTGTGGATGTCCTCTTTGTTCTTATACACTGGCATGAGTATGTTTATTCGCTAGTCATCTTGGATACGTCTTCTTTCCATACTCCTAGTAGTACCCTCTGGAGCCATTTCTCTCCTATCTCACCCAACATCTTTATCATATCTGCTGTGACCTCATCTGAGCTTGCTGCTTTCCCTGACTTAATTTTCCTTAGTGCTGTTCTTACTTAATCTAAGGTTGACTCCTGTTCTTCTCTCATTTTAAGCTATTTCCGTGGCAGTACATCTTCTCTGGGGATTTTCTCATTCAGAAGCTGCTGGAAATACTGCTTCCATATGCATTTGAAATTCTGTGGACTGGTGAGCAGGTTGCTTCTGGCATCCCTTATGAAGGGTGTCTGACTATCTTCTTTATCTTTCTGTCTTTGCTTTGCATCCTGATATAGTTTCTTTGTGCTACTTACTGACTTACATTCCAGAAGTTGATAGAGTGACTTTTTATGACCTATTCTTTGCTATTGCAACTTCTTTCTTAGCTTCTTTGTTAGCCAACCAGTAGTCCTTCCTAGCCTGGTCAGTTATATATATCACTGACCAGGCTAGGAAGGACTACCGGTTGGCTAACAAAGAAGCTAAGAAAGAAGTTGCAATAGCAAAGAATAGATCATAAAAAGGCACTCTACCAACTTCTGGAAAGTAAGTCAGTAAGTAGCACAATGAAACTATATCAGGATGCAAAGCAAAGACAGAAAGATAAAGAAGGTATATATATATATATATATATATATATATCTGGCTCTACTTCACTAGATCGAACATATTACAAGTTTGAACCACATATGGCCGAGACCATATGTTCGAACTTGTAATAGTTCGAACACTGAAGTAAAAAAGAAAAAAAACAGCAAAAAACAAAATTAAATGTCTGTAGCGGGGGGGGGGCTATGCCCCCTGCATCCACCCACCCCCCTTACTTAAATATACCAACTCTGAGATCGCACTACATTGCGGAAAAGGGAAAGCTTCCCATTCAGCACTGTACGGAGATCTCGATTTATTCCGATAGAACATTTAAAAGTTCGAACATATGGTCTTGGCCATACGAGGTTTGAACTTGTTATATGTTCGATCTACTAAAGGGGACCCATATATATATATATATATATATATATATATATATATTTATATACAGACACACATATGTATTTTATATATATATATATATATATATATATATATATATATATATATACACACACACACACGCTTGCATATGTATACAAACACGTGTACACACGTGTGTAATTATATATATATATATATATATATATATATATATATATATATATATATATATACACACTCCACATGTAATCCAGCTTTATAAACTCAATGCCATAAAAAATGTTTGATCCAGCATAAATCCACAATGTACCACAATGATCCATGGTAATCCAACGTCGCTTTATTCCAAAATATAACATAGCCACAAAAAATGTTCAAACAGTGACAAAAGACAGCAGAAAGCAGTGCTCAGCCAGTGATTGCTGAGTAAAAGGCTTGGTTTAGACAGCAGCAATTGTTTTCTGCTGTCTTTCGTCACTGTTTGAACATTTTTTGTGAATTATTATATTTTAGAATAAAACGACAAAGGATTATCGTGGACCATTGTGGTACATTGTGGATTTATGCTGAATCAAGCATTTTTTTTTTTGGCATTGAATTTATAGTGCTGGATTACATGTGGAGTGTTTGTTCTTATCTGTTTGCACTGATGTCTGGGGCGTGCACCATAACTGTTGGAAGTATAAATATACATATATACATATATATATATATATATATATATATATATATATATATATATATATATATATATATATATATATATATATATATATATATATATATATATATATATATATATACACATATATACATATATACGCACACATGTATGTATATACATATGTATATACATATATATATATATATATATATATATATATATATATATACACACAAAGACACACACACACACTCACGTGTGTAGATATTCACACACGCACACACACACACACACACATATATATCTATGCATATACTTCCGCACGCACTTTCACATTCACACACATATATGTACAAATACATACATATTCACATATGTGTATATAATCCCCCCACACATGTATAAATATCTATACACACATGTGCATTTATATATATATATATATATATATATATATATATATATATATATATATATATATATATATATATATATATATATATATCCCGGGATTCACTAATCCTCTGTGTAAGACTAAATAAGTCTTACACGGAAACTGCAGTCTAAGAGGATGTTGTCAGCGTGCCATGCATATTCATGAGGGCATGCTGAATCAACTCTAAGGCTAACACGGAGCATGCACGAGTGCAGAGGGCATGCCAGACTGCCGAGCTGTCCAAACATCCATGCCCCTGCAAGTCCCACAATCGTCAAATGTAAATGACATGAGCGAGTTCGCTCAAATGTGTACATACACAACACTACACTCCCCAACATTCTAAAACCTTGTACAATTATAAAATCTAAAACTCTTATTTTTTTTTTTATTATTCCCAAAATAGCTGCCCGTATTTGCGCGTGTTTGCATGGGTTTGCCCATTGCTTAGCTGCAGTTAGCAGTTTAGGCATCAAAGAGGATAATAAGATACTTATATGCAAATTAAGCCAAATAGCAATAGCGTAGTGGTAGAGCCTTCGCCCAAAGAGGAGGCATTCCCGGTTCAAGTACATCTACTCCCCTTTCTATTTTCTGTATGAAATCTGTTTAGAAAAATAATTCCTGACATTTATCTTTTAAAATTTAGTAAAAAGCATTGAAATGGCCTATGTAGTAGTGAACGATATTTTATACATATATAAGAAGGTGAATTGGTTATGCATACTGATGAATGCATAAGTAACATATCTTAAACAATGTGAAGCACTGCTAAGCAAAGTTTACCAGTATTAAGCATATTTAAGTATAATTGCTCATAGCTTAGCACTGCTTTAATTAGCGCTATGGCTTTGCGTGGAGCTGTGCATCACGCCAACTAGCGCAAACAAAACATGTTTGCGCGAAGCTGCACACCGCGTTAACTAGCACACTGTCTGGTAACGTCGGGCAACGTAGAGCAACGTTGGGCAAAGTTGCGCAAAGTTGGCTAAACACAGCCACACCTCCTAGCCGGTCAGGCCAGTAGTAAAATAAAAAGCAATGACAGACCTCGAACCTGGGATACTGTGCACCATAATCACAGTACTGAACCACTAAGCCATTACAGCTTTTGATATTCATGCACTGTCAACACACACATACATATTAATGAAAGTTTACCCAGTGTTAAGCAGATGTGCTCTCAGCTAAGAATTTTCAAAACCGGCCAATCACAAATAAGTCTGGGAAATAAGGCATATTTAAGCTCCATAGGTGGGAATACCTGCCATAACTGGTTGTAGCTCCCATCTGCAGGCAGTATGGCTGGTGTTGGAGAGGGCTCTTGCTTTCAAGCGCAACGGTGGGGCATTGAGGAGTCAAAAGTGATGGTTTGGCTCCCTGTCCATAATCATGATGCCAGACTCCTGCAGGGCCAGTTCCAGTGCACTGAATACAAAGCAGAAGCCTGGAACCATCTTGCACATGATCTCACCAGTGCCACAGGCATCCCTCGGACTGGTGAGCAGGTCAAACACCACTACACAGACTTGAAGAGATGCAAGCAGGACCAACTGAACTAGTGGATACAGGAGGCCCGCGGGATGCAAAATACCTCACTACTGAGTAGGTAGCCATGGAATGAAGTATGTAAGAATTGCTTTTGTAGTCAACATTATGGATAGGTATATGTCTCAATATCAGTTCATTTACTTCACAGCTGTAGATGTCTGTGCTGCGAATCAGCGAGCCTATGCAGATAGGCTGCTAAGGCTGCGCCACCGGGCAGGTTGGTAATTATTCTGCATGTATTGTTATATAAAATAAGTGAGAGAGCCTGAAAAAAAGTGTTGTAGCCCAATAATAAAGGTATAATAAGTCTTGAATAACCTATCTGCATGTACTGTTATGTAAAATAAGTGAGAGAGCCTGAAAAAGAGTGTTGTAACCCATTAATAAAGGTATAAGTCCCAAATAATTTCTCTACATGTATTGTTATATAAACTGAGAGAGCCTGAAAAAGAGTATTGTAACCCATTAATAAAGGTATAATATGTCTTCAATAAGTCGTCTGCATGCACTGTAATATCAAATCAATGAGAGAGCCTCTAGAAAAGTGTGTAATGTAATTAATAAAGGTATAATTCCTGGAGTGTATCCATGTCACTTTCTTCAAAATGTTGTTGTACTCTTGCATTATAGAAATAGTACTGTTGTATTAAGCACCGTCATCCCACACTTGGGTAGGCCCATAGAAAGAGGATGAAGGGAGTGCTGGTAGCTGTTAAGCATATATGCAGTCCTCAACTGTTGGTTCATGGCTGGCATGTATAGGTAAATCTGCCACATGATTAGCTTGTTATTGTGTTTCCCAGAAATGTCAGTGTGCTGCTAGAAATGTAGGGGGCTGTTAAAATATAACTGATAATGTCACCTGAATACATCCAGATATGTAGATATATAAATATAAATAAAATATATAAATACATAGCAGTAACATCTGCATCCTGGACAGTTTGTATGTCAGATACAGTTCAGGTATATAAGGAACTAGCAAAACCCATTTCACAATTTAACGGACATTGCCTAGTGTAATAATGCATGTAGGGGATATATACCTGCAGTCAATAGGAATGTAATGTAAACTATAAGTACATATAAGTTGTTAATGGAGGTATCTTTTTACACTCTACTGTATGTGCATAAACAATGCAATTCCACACCTCAATGGGTATGTCTAATCTCAAAACATTTGTTGGGACATATGTCCTATTGGTTTATAAATATCTACATTTACATTGATGCATGTGCCCTGTTCACATACCACAATCTTGGTGGCCTGTTGCCACCAATCAATCCTGCATGTTGTTGGAATATCCAATGTTGTTCTGTATATGCATGTGTTATGCTTGCTGTTCAACTACTGTAACTCTGGTGTGTTGGGTTAATGGGAATATTACTGCATGCTGTTATAACTAGTTTGAAATGCTGTTGGCTGTTACCAACCCATATTGTCATTAAATCCTCCTAAACATAGAACGTATGGGAAGGCAGGTCCCAACGGACTCACCTGTCCTACCTCAGCTGGCAATGGCACCTGGCACCAGCAGGTCTGGTGCCCAGCCCGGGACCTCCTCCTCCATTGGCCCTGTGCCACCTTCAGGTGGAAGCACTGCAGGGGATGGGGCTCATCCCCCCCTGCAAGCGTGGTCAGAGGAGGGCCACCTATCACCCTCCGAACGGTCCGGGCTGTTGGGAGATCGAGCGTTCAGTTGCTGATACTCTACGCCAGCTTGAGGCACTTGTGGCGTGACTCATGGTTGAGCCTGCCCCTCCTACGCAGCCCCCAGCAGAGCCACCCTCTGAGCTGTGAAGGTGCAGTAGTGACTGCCCATGGGTGGGGATCTCAGTTCTACTGTTGCCATCTGTGGGCTCATGGGCTTACGATTTCCAAATGTCCTTCCCCGTCAGTGGTGTTCACCCACCACGTGTCATATTCCATCCCTGTATGCATCTTGTTTGTCTTGTCTGTTTACCTCCTCAACCTACCTCCCCAAATATACCTACTTCCCCTACCTCACATTCAACTCTCACCTGAAAAAAAAAAAGGGCAATTTGCTTCCCAAAAAAAATTACGCCCCATACATAGCTGCCCATTTTGCACACATCTGCTGGACACATGAACTGATATTTAATTGGCAGTACAACATACTTTGTTGTCCTCACCCCTCTCTCAGGGGTGGAAGGTTTCAAATTTCCCTCCAAATTTCTAGTATATGCACAGCTATTGCTGTTAAAGAAATGGGCAGCTATGGACCTTCCCTACACCCATCCTGCACATCCCTAGCTGTTTTACCTAATGCCTTTACCTCTTTGTGCCCCTTTTTCACCACTTTCCTATTTCCCCATTTTTTTTCTTTCAAAGAAATGAGCGCGGGGGTTAGCAGGAGTAAGCACTTTTAAACAGTGGTTAGCGGGTTTGCGCGAGTGTGCACTTGTGTGCGCTTAACTAAGTATTGCTAAGCTTCATGCAAACCCACGGAAACCCTCTTACAGCTTCTTAAAAGTGCCTTAGTCACCCTGCATGTGAGGGCCCTTGTTCTGCACAGCAGCAAAATAAAACACCACTGTCAGTCTCGAACCCCAGACCTTGGACACACTAGACTGCATGAAATACCACTAAGCCACAGTAGATATACAGCAGGTTGTTGCTGAAATATATATATCATGGATCAGAATGAGTGAATGTAAAGGAAAGATAGGAATGCCATAACACAAAACCTGTTCTGTGGAACTTTACCAGCAGTTGTTGTGGAATTGCATTACATGACTGTGATAACAGAACCAGCCATTCTAGCAGTAAATAATGTTACAGCAGCACTTTACAACCCCCACACAGTATCATAGCAGGACAATCCCCACCCAAACGTACAAAATACCTGTGATTTCAGGGTCCAGCAAGGATGTAGGTAGGCATACTCAGTACTAGAATTGTCTAGTTTTCATAAGCATCCTATGCTAATGTCAACAATAAAAAAGCACAAACTGTGAAGAAGTGAGTACATTAATATTCACAGTATAGCAGTTCACAAACAGTTCATGTGCCAAATGAAAACATCTCAATAACTACATATGTATGACAGCTAATTGTATAAGTAGAAAAGAAACTACATACTCTCATGTATCTTGTGTTAGCATTTGTAGGGGTGAGTACAATTCTACACTGACAACTGTGTACTGGAAGTGGCAACATTCAGGTCTGAGTACAACATTCAAATCACTGGCTACACCCCTAGCTTCAGATATAAGAAGTATAACAACCTTCTGACTTACACAACGGTGTCCATAGCAAACCAGCATGGTCCCCACTTTGGAAAGCTGAAAGGGATATGCCTACCTGACTTAGCAATTTATAGCATTGGGTTGCTATGACAGTGAGTACTGCAATTATCACACAGCAAGCTGCATGCAATTACCAAATGGTGGCCACCAATTGGTGAGGAGGCCATCACATGCACATGTGCAGATACCTATAAAAGCAGGCTGTACTTGCTGTCCACACATGCAATAATTTCATTCCAGCTACAGAGAGAGAGAGAAAGAGTGAGAGAGAGAGAGACACAGACAGACAGACAGACACCGACATCCACAACAACAGCAACAGAAAAATAAAAAAGATATTAAAAAAAAAAAATATATATATATATATATATATGTATATATATATATATATTAAAAAAATTAAGATATAAAAAGAAACAAAAAAAAAAACAATTACAAAACACACGGAACTGACAAATACAAACACATACAAAGGAAAGGTATGTAACGGATATGTATTTACTGGCATGTAGTAGATGTTTTTGAAGAGTACTCTACATATTTTGAATCATCCATATGTGGCAGCAGTACATATCTATGCACAGATGCTGTGCATAACTACTGCCATGGAGAAATCAGTGTGTAGCTGTGTGGAGTGGGATATGACTGTTGCATATGTAGTTCAGCATTAAATGTCAAACATCTGATCAATGTTATCTGTGTTCTGTACAGTAGTGTGCACAATGTCTGTTTGAGGGAGTAGCACATACAGTTATATAAACATGGACGTGACAGAGTAACAAATGCATGATAGTCATATTAACATGTAGCTTAGCATTGGCAACAGCTGTACCAGGCTAGTATGCTAATATAGCATTTGCAGCTATATATACACCCTCTAATATTACTGTGTGCTCACATGTGACACCTGTTCATGTTGCAGCAAGGCCCAACAGGTCAGCTGTGAGGTCCATGGACTTACAACAGTGTGGACCTTGTGTGTGTATGGCACACACATACAGAGAGATCTGTCTGTGACAGATATATTAGCATCTGTACATGTGCATAGAGCAAGGGACATATTGCAACTGTTTGTGAAGGGTGGACATATATATGTTGGTGAAGGATGTTATGTGCATATTTCTATGTAGGTTGTAGTGTGTGGCAAACAAGACAGCATACAGTGCTGGTATATGACATGTGGTGGTTAAACACTGTGGGTATGATTTATCAGGTTTGCAGTGTTGCAGCCAGTGAGGCCTGCTAAATCTGCATGGGCTGAGAACACCTTCAATGCATTCCGCACAACACTGTGAAATATTATTACATAACTGTATACCTCACAACCTTCGCATAATTGATATTCCCACCATGAAAGGTGGACTGTATATGTGCCTATATGTATATCTATATGTACACCAATGGATGTTTATATGTATGTGTGTGTATATATGTATATATATATATATAGTGAGAGAGAGAGAGAGAGAGATGCCTGGTGACAAAGCCATTCACTCAAGCTCAATGTTGAAACTGCATTGGCATCCCTTCTGGCACACACTCCGTACCCATGAACTACCACATAGGTGGTAGTCTACTTAACACCAAAAGTGTGATAAGAGACCATGGGACACAGGTGGACAGTACTCTCCCCTTTGATAATCACAGTGCCACACTGGTCATGTAATCTGTCTACACGGTACACCTCATCACAAAAGGTGTGTCATCCAGGGAAATATAGGTCAGTGTTCCCCTCTACTCATCACACATAAAACCCATTATAGAGTACAATGCCCCATGTGGTATGTACCACAAGATGTCTACAGCAACTGGAAAGGCCACAGACATACCTCACAAAGAGTAACACCGGCCTCAAACAGATGCCCTATGCAGACCGTCTCAAAAAACCACAGCTAGACTGTGTTGCATACCGCCTACCCAGAGGTGACCTCTGCCTAACATACAAAGCTATGTCAAACCCAGAGCTGTTAGACATGCTCCACATAAACAGATCACAACCACTATGAGCTACATGCTCTAGGGACCTAAACCTTGTCACCTCAATAGACAGAACATGCTGGAGGGATAGATTCCTATCTCAGAGACATCCCATACTCTGGAACAAACCACCTATTAATAGCAAACCAAGCTCCTCATTAGCAATTGTCATGAATAATCCTGATGATTGGATGGGAGATAGGAAATAGACACCAGGAATTACCTCTGTGGCTCTGCTGGATAGGGGCACGTGAAATTAAATTACATGCGTGACAAAGGCCAAGGTAGCATATGGCTAGGCTTCTATAGGCCCTAGGGCCAATAGCCTATTAACTACCTATGAACCGATACACACCCACATGTACTTGTTGCAATAATTGCTATGTGAGGTTGACTGAGTGTGATGGTGAATGTGTTGGTGAATGTGTCGAGGTTCTGTAAATGTGTGATAGCTTAGTGGGAAACAGTTTCTGTCATGCTATTTTGTGTCATAGCTCTGATCCCAGCAAAAGATGTGTATGCTATTGTTTGGCAGAAAAAGCAGTATGGCATACGGTCTGACATAGTCCCTTGGTGTGGACTGGGGTGTGCCATTGTAGGCTAAAGCAGTACATGTATGCTTATCGATTGGTACTGCTTGTGAATCCAAATCCCGTATGAACTGTAGTACTACCTGAGGCTGTAGACCTTAACAGCACAGTATGGTGTATGTCCACATTGCTTGGAAACACTGTTATGTGTGTTCCCTGTAGTCCTCACAGATTACATACCTCAGGCATAATGTTTTATAAGTACTGACACACAGTACTGTATGGTACACAGGTAAAGCTCATCTGGGTTGCCATACCTTTGTGTCTTGTATGTATGTCTGATGTGTGTGTGGGTATGCCTGTAACATGCCCTCGGTCATATGTGTGTTACAGGATATAAGTGCGTATGTAGCAACATGTATAGTCTAGTACAGCAGTATGTCACCTATACTAACGAATATGCACATATGTTAGGCAGGGGTTTGCCACCAACAACTAGTGTGGTATACTGGTAATACTCTAACTGGAATTTACAATCATTGCAATGGATGACATATTTCTTTATGCATTAGCTTGATATATACCTCCTGTGGCTAGGTGGTGCATTGTGTCGCATACAGTGTGACATGTATTGTTGTATAGTCTTACATACTGGTTTCTCTTTGTTGCTGTGCAAAACATGGTTTGATATATAGAGCGTGCCAGGCACTGTCAGACAGTTGTGGTATGAGCACTGATATATGGTATTGAAAGTGTGTATCCTCTGACAGCCAATAGGTTGCTATATATGGCAGTTTAGTGATATCTGTACTTTAGAATGTTAAGTGTGCCACATGACTTGCTCACACATATTGTTTCATTGTCTTCCAGGGCCATGGCTCACCATCGCAATCTGACATATAGCCAGCCGAGGATGAGCAGATCACAACCAGCCTGGTTCATCCCTGCTGTTCTCAAGAACCAGCCAGGATCAGCATGAGCAGACTGCACTGTGGCAAGATGTTGTCCGTCGGGTAAATGACATAGGCATGCATAACCGGCAATATGAGCAGGTACACCATCACTGCAGTGATTTACTTAGACATGTCCGGCAGCATGCGTCTGATGTCCATAGACAACAGCTTGCCACAGGTGGTGGGGTAGCCATCCATCCCCCCCTCACCAGAGTGGAGGAGCTGCTCCTCAGCCTTTTGGCTCCTGGCCAACAGCAAACATGTATCATCATGGAGGCCGGAGCCACCCAGCGAGTTGACATGGAGCGTGCAGGTAACATGGCATATCTGTAGACTACTGTTACCTCTACTGGTAGATCATGCATATGTGAGATGTGTACTGTATAGTTAGAAGATGTGGAGCTTGGTGTTGTGCAATACTGATAATTTGGAACATAATCTGTAGGCCTGTGACTGCCAACCATTGTACTACTGTAAGACTGCAAACCCACAGTAGCAATGCCACAGTTGTTGCCACTGACAAACTCTCTAATATCCTTGTAGGTCCCTCTGTTGTGACAGCAAGGCAGCAGACCCATGCTGGTGAGTGTGTTCTACATTTAATATTGCATGATGTATGTGCATGTCATAGGTGAGGTGTAGGACATGTACACATAACACACCTACGCATAATGCATGATGTGCATGTTTGCTGTGAGACTATGCACATCCCAGTAACGTGTATAGCTGCCTCAAACACATGCAATACACAGAGCATCCCACACAATTGTGGAAAAACTGTAGTGGACATTGGATAGGCAGAGTCAATACACATGCACACAACATACACGACATTGTCATATGCAGTACATGTTAATATGCTACACATGGCGTATTCAGACACCCGCTGTAAGGTCACACTCCAGTATCCCAAATGTCATCCACACATTACACATAATATACCTGAGGGGTAGGGGCCTATCATGGGGCTGTGCGACACTCTGCAACACATAACACATTCATGTTAGGCAATGCTACATATTGGGCACCTTACAAACCCATGTAACAACTAGTTGTGAAATGATGAATGTAGCCATGGTACTGCAGTTCAGGTACAGCATGCTAGGTGCTGGTCTGGCACACATTAGTAGCCTTGAGTGACCACATGATGCTGCATGATGATGGCTCATGGTACTACACCACATCCAGTTACAGTAACCACAGTACTGCACATAGCATTCATTGCTATGCACCTCACTGTTGTGTGTGTGCAAACATATGCACCTATACACAATATGCATAGCAATCACTATTTGTACAAAGTGACACATATATGTCTTTTAATGCTATGGAGTGTATAGGTCATATGACAAACATTGGGTATGTGTGATGTTTAATGTTGCAGTTGTGTTGTAGCATGCCGTGTCATGGCTGGCACTGGCATGTACACAATATGTCCTACACTCACCATAACCACTGTACAATGGCTATGTTGAGCAATGGTATTCCATCAGTTATACATGCACCACTCATCCTGTATGTATACATAGCATGCATGTGCTAAACCTGTGTCCACAATTATCTGCTAAAGAAACAGATGCTCTAATCACAAATGGATATCTATGTGACACACAGATACACATCCAGCCATGGTATGTATACCTGTGAGTGATGGTGCACAAGACATTGCAGCGCTTTCAATACTTGCACAGCAATGTTGTGTCCATGTACACATTGTGTTCCAGGGTGAGGCCAATCACTGAACAACAACACACATGCATCAGAGCCATGTATTCTGTTATTAGCAAGGGCTGTCTACACCCGCACTGTATGGTGTTGAGCAACACACGTCCTGCATGCTGACACGTGTGATATGACTGTTTGGCTTGTGATACTGTACCCCACCATCAACCGCTATTGAGTATGTTCTGGATTGCTGGTGGTGTGTGTGTGTGTGTGTGTGTGTGTGTGTGTGTGTGTGTGTGTGTGTGTGTGTGTGTCTGTTTAAGTGAGCAGTGAATTTGTGTGCATGTGTTCATGTGTTCATGTGTGCATGTGTGCATGTTTGCATGTGTGCATGTGTTCATGTGTGCATGTGTGCATGTGTTCCGACATCATGTACAGGTCGGAAAGTATGTGTCCTGTCTTCCTCTCACAGGTGCTGAGGTTGGGCTGGTTCACTGCAGCAGGGAACCTGATGTCACTGAGCAAAATAGTTATGATGAGGATAGGTGTGTTGAGGCACAGTCATGTTTGCCAGGGTCTGTTGTTGGGCCACCAATTGACAGAACACAAGTTTCCACCCCATCCATGCACACAGTCATACTGCCAATACATCCATCACCAATGCCCTTAGCTGAGGGACAGTGTACCATCGGCATTGGCCAGGACAGTGTGGTATCTATGGCATGGATGTCTGGAAGGGTACCACATAGGCAGATGTTCAGGGGTTCTCGTCGGAGCACTGCTGCTCATCATGCCCCTGGCAGACGTGCCACAGGTCTTACAACCTCATGCATGTTCCAGGCTGTGATGGAGGCACAGGCACATATGGAACAGTACACCAGACAGGGACTAAGGGCACAGAGGGCACATAACACCACTGTAATTGACAGCATCTGTGACCTAGCAGGTGCCATCCGTAATTACACTGAGGTCACTGATAGACATTGGGGTGAGACATTAGATGTCCTCCGCAATCTCATGTCCATGTGTCAGGATAGTGCGGGACAGTTGAGATGTCGATGTGGACGTATGCCAGCAACATCAGCAGCTGGCAGTCACCACGGACATCCCTCAAGCCACAGCCACTCCCGTAGTGCCAGTACCAGCCCCAGCAATGTTGGGGGTGGGCTGTCCATAGACCGTCCTAGAAGACCACGTGCACGTGGCTCTGGACAGTCCCAGCAGGGACCTGGGTCCAGTGTACATCTGTTCACTTCTGAGGATAGTACGCAGTCTGGCTTAGTACCTGATACTATCAATAGCACACCTGCCAGGTGCAGGTACTGTGTCAGTGGCCAGAGATGGTGATCTGTAAAGCCTGGCAACTACAGTCTGTGGCTGTCCCACAAATCCCCGTATATGGCAGCCACATGGTGGAACTGTGTGCATGCAGACACACACACACATAAAACAGACACCTAGGGCTAACACATACCCGCACACATTACATCGACATTGGCCCATAGCAGTACTCTTGGCCCTCACACACACACACACACACACACACACACACACACACACACACACACACACACACACACACACACACACACACATACATGCCAATTGTGTAGCTCAATGTAGGCCTCTGGCAAATCAACAACACACCCAGTGCATATGATGAAAATGTGCCACCTCCTGTCATCTGTAACATTGATGCAGGAACAGGCTACCATGGTGCTGATGCACAGGGTGACTTTACAGCAGTATAGCAATGTTAGCATGCCGTCAGCAGTAGAGTGTACTGATATCCTTGAAGGTGTAGCTGAGCAGGCATGATGCATTAAAGCTATGATTGTCAATGTATTATTGTTTACACCAGTGTTAGTTCCTATAGTGTATTGTCCGCCCACATGCCACTTGGCTGATGTGTGTAGTATTGGCAGCATGTGCTAGAGAGTGGACAGTACATGTGGGATGTGTGTGGCACAGATTTGCAGGTGTCCATTTGTGAACATGGTGGAGGTGCACTCTCTACATGTATGTGCATAGTGGACACATGGGCAGGGTGACATGCCCTGTGTTACACAGTAACACTCCATAGTTTCTATTGGTGGCCAGTATGCATTGTACTACACACATTTTGGAACTTGAGTGCACATGTGTGTATGACATGGTTTGACACTGTGCTGTGGGTGATACTGTTACTATCTGTCATTGTTTTGCATTCTGGTAGTATACATAACCTCAACAGCCTGACTATAAACAATCGTTAGATGATGTCTTGACAACTGACACACAGATTTAGGAAACACAGTAACATTTGGATCCTTCAGGTACTATACTATGCCAGTAACCAGTGGTATTCACCTGCACCCATTCCTGAGACCACTCCTGTTTGCCATATAGCTCATTTAGGTACAAGCAATCACAGTAGGGTATGTCCGTCCATGTCTGGAAATGCATACTGTGGCCTATAATGCATTCTCCAGATGACACACACATCCTCCACAAGGGTATCATACAGACAGATACCTGTTGTCAAACCCATGCTGTAAAGCTATAAGCCAACCAGAGCATAGTCATCAACCTTTACAAAACATAGTATTCCCACAGTACCACATAGGTAGTAGCCACCAACATGTTGAGCAGGTACAGATGTGTACATGCAGACAAGTGTTATGTCATCTCTACTTTGGTAATCACATTTCCAAAGGTATTTAAAAATCCCTCACTGGATCACTAAGCAATAAGGGGTCTGCATGCATATCCACAAAGGTTGTTGTACACCTATAATGAATAGCCATCATTGACAGACTTTGCTGTGTTTGAACAGGTCTGTAATATACCTCAGCCATAAACCCTCACTCACACAATTCAATAGAAACCGTAATGAGTGTGTGTGACACGGATGATCTAGGCCAGGGATCTCTGAAGTGGCTGGCCTTGTCACAAGCTTACAGATGTGACTTAAGGTCTGGAAAGCGGCAGCACACTCTGGCAAAGATGACAGATGTGTTCATGGAGAAAGCAGGGTTCCCACCTATGAAATAATTGAGGTCACATGTACGTATATGTATTTGCCACACAGCTACCTGACATGTGCAATGCACATACTGTTGTCATACTGATATGTCATACAGTAGTAAAAGCAAAACCCACAACACATTGACCAACAGTGTCACACACATAGAGCACACATGCACACACACACTCACCAAGTGCAGGATTCAAATCCCTACCTAACTACTTTATGATACTACAGGAGTACGCATTAACAAGACGCACTACACACATTACTGGGAGCTATCTTTTCCACAGGTATATTTGTAGGATGGTGACATCATCAGACTTGACAAAGATAAGTATACCACTTTTAAGGTGTTCTACTACTCTCCAAAATGGTTGCTCCTCTCCAAGGAGATTACATACAAACACACACAGTTGTGAAGTGCAGGATTCAAACCCTTACCTAACTACTTCATGATACTAGAAGATTATGCATTAACACGATGCGCTATATACATTACTGGGAGGTCTCTTTTCCACAGGTATAAATATGTAGGAGGGTGACATCATGAGACTTGACAAAGATAAGTATACCACTTTTAAGGTGTTATACTACTCTCCAAAACGGTTGCTCCTCTCCAAGGAGATTACACACAAACTTGTCAAGTACAGGATTCAAACCCCTACCTAACTACTTTATGATATTACAGGAATACGCATTAACACAATGTGCTATTCACATCACTGGGCATTCTCTTTTCCACAGGTATATTTGTAAGGATGGTGACATCATCAGACTGGACAAAGTGGGTTACATTAGGTGGCATTAGGTGGGCTACATAGAAGGAATGTCTAAACACTTTGGCCATGTGATCATCAAAGGAGAGTTTACTATCTACCTGTGTCCCCAGGGCCATAATGACTTTCTCCATACATACTGGATTACCACCTATGTGGTAATTTGTATGCACTTTGTTTTATCCAAAGGGGATGACTATGCATTCTTTGGCATTCTACTTGAGGGCATTGTTTTGACACTAGGTATCTGTCTCTGTAAGACCCTTCTGGAGGGTGTCTGTGTCAGCCGTAGAGTTGATTATGGACCACAGTTAGCAGTCATCTGCAAACCTATTCAGCCATACTCCTCCAGTGCTTGCCTGTACCTCTGAGCAGTATCTACTGAACAGGTGGGGTCCCAGGACCAAGACCTGTGTGATGCCATTTGTGACTGGTTTAGAGTCGGACATGGCATCTGCAACCCTGAACATGTGTGTTTGATCTGTGAGCCACTTGGCCACCCATCCTGTGACATAGCTGTTAAGCTTGTCCATGATGACAGAGTGGGGAATGGTGTAGAACGTCCTTAGAGAGGTCCAGGTGGTCTGTGTGGACTACTTTCACCTCCATCTATGTCCTTGGTAACTGTTTCAAATAAGTCAACTAGGTTTATGAGGCAGGATCTGCCTTTAACAAGGCCAAGTTGGGTAGAGTCCAGAGTCTGGAGGTCCCCAATGTCTCTGTTTATGGGTTCCATGATAATTTGCTCCATAGCTTTGCTGTCCAGGCTGAGTAGACCTATAGGGCAATGGTTTCCAGGTTCTGTTGTGGCACCACCTTTGTGGATCTGGATGGCTGTTGGTGTATGCCATTCTTTGGGTACATAGCCTGTGGTACAATTGAGTCTGGACAGTGAATGTAGGTGAGGGTTTAGTTCTTTTTGGGGTTGGTGTAAGATGCAGCCTGGGACACCATCCAGTCCCACTTATGCTGTTCTTAGCTTTAGAGAGGGCTGTCTTTACCTGCATGTCCATGAAGTCTGGGGCTCTGCATTCTTCTGGGATGGACACAGGCCCTTTTGGGGGTGATGGGGGGAGTTTGCACTGAACCTGTCCCCCAGGATGTGGGCAATGTAAGTTGGTTCAGTGTATTTCTTGCCATTTTTCAGTAGCTGACAGCATATTTGGAAGTTGCCACCTACATGTTTGGTATAGCTAACGAAGGCTTTGTGGTTGTTATTCTTACATTCCTTGGCAATTTGTCTTTAGAAACTGGCCTTGGATTATTTTATGAGCGGTCATTGTTTCTTCCTAATAATGATCAGTGATGCCTTTCCTTTTGTGAAGTTTGCTCTATCATGTGTTCGTTTCCTCCTGCTTTTGTCTAGGTTATTTATGGGCGACGACCACCAGATTGGTTTCTTATTTTTGGAGGAGTGCATCTTGGTTTTATTTGGGATGTCTCGATCAATGCATCCCTGTAGATGCTCATAGGATGCACTTGTAAATGATTCGGCAGATTGTATAGCATTAGCCTATAGCAAGGGGGCTTTGGAACTTTCCACTTTGATCTTGGGAAGTGTGCAGTTTGCTTTTGAAAATGTCTTCACAGTGGTTTAATTGACTGGGGGGGTGGGATGTGGATGTCCAGTGTGATTACTTTGTGATCTAATATTACCAGCAAGGGGTTTATCTCTGTTTTGGTACACTGGTACCCCATGTTGGTGATGATCAGGTCCAGTATGTTATCACCTCTAGTGGGCATGGTGACCAGCTGTTCTAGGGTGTTAGAGTTTTTAAACTGTAGGAAACATTGGGCAAAGGACGTTGTACATGAGTAATTCTCCCATTCAATGTTTGGGTAGTTGTAATCTCCTCATATCATGGTGTTTGATAGGACCTTTGTATTTTCCACTGTTCTCAGGACTACTGAGTGAGGATCCTGAGCCAAGGTAAGTGATCTGTAGCAGGCTCCAATCTGATAAGCAGCTTTGCCCAATTTTAGTTGCACTTGCATGGTCTCCAAGGCCTCATGCTGTGCCACTAACCTGTAGGTGTGGGTATCCATAAGGTAAATGGATACACCCCTTCCTTTGGTATTTCACTCATGGTTTTGCATCTGAAGATCAGAGGGAATGTGAGTGTTTTACGTGGAGCATGTCCAACAGCTCTTTGCTTGACATAGCTTTGTATGTTAGGCAGAGAACACCTCTGAGTAGGCGATATGTAAGGGAGTACGGCTGGAGCATTTTGAGATGGTCTGTGTATGGCATGTATTTCAGGCCGCTAATGCTCTTTGTGAGGTATTGCTGCAGGTTTTCCAGTTGTTGTAGTTGTCTTGTGAGGTACATAGCAAAAGGGGCATTGTACTCTATTGTGGTTCTAGTGAGTGATGAATAGAGGGGAGCAATGTCCTCTTCTATTCTGAATGAAACACCTTTTGTGATGAGGTGTGCCACATAGGAGGATTTCCTGACTACTGTGGGGATGTGATTATCACAGTTGTGTCCACTGTCCATCTGTGACCCGAGGTCTCTTGTCACACTTTCAGTGTTAAGTATACTACCGCCTATGTTGTAGTTCATGGCTACAGAGTCTTTAACAAAGGGGATGACAATGCACTTTTTGACATTGAGCTTGAGCCCATGGCTTTGACAACAGCCATCTGTCTCAGTGAGGCCCTTTTGTAGGATGTCCACATCTTTAGTATTTACAATTATGGCTCCTAGTTTGCAGTCATCTGGAAACTTCAGTAGCCACAGACCTTCCATGTTAAAGTTTACTTCAGGGAAGTAGATACTAAACAGGACAAGACCCAGGACTGGAGCCTGTGGTACTGCACTCGTCATTGGTACAAAGTCATACATGGAGTCTGCTACTTTCACAGTGTGTGTTCTGTCAGTAAGTCTGTTGGCAACCCATCTTGTGACATAGCAATTTATACATTGTTTAGTGGGTTTATCTGTATTTACAGAGTGTGAGTGGTGTTGTAAGCCGTGGCAGGATCTACATAGGCTGTGTGAACCACCTTACCCTTGTCTACAGTTCTGGTGACTGCTTCAATGTCATCTATCAGGTTTAGGAGACATGATCTGCATTTTACAAACCCAACATGGTTGCGGTCCATCATATTTGTATGATGATACATTCCATGGCCTTAAAGGGCAGGCTCATCTGGCTAATGGGGCTCTAGTTCCTGGGGTCCATGGTGTCTCCACCCTTGTGTAGTGGGATAACTGTCACTGTGCACCATTCAGCTGGCAGAAAGCCTGAGGTGCGGCTATGACTGAACATGGTACATCGGTGTGGTGCATGTTTGTTCTGTGGTTTGTGTAGAACACAGCCTGGGAAGTTATCTGGTCCCATGGCTGCTGTGATACTGGCTTTGGAGAGTGTTTTTTACCTGTGCAGCCGTGATGACAGCAACTTTGCAGTCTTCCATTATAGTGATGTGCTCTTTCATGGGTGGGGGGGGTAAAGTTAACACTGATCCTATCTGCCAGGATGTTGGCAATATCAGTTGGGTTTGTATATTTAGTGCCATTGAGCTGTAACTCAGAACAGATCTGAGTGTTGCCATGACATGGACTTGTCTCTTGTGCAGAGATCTCCTGAGTAGACAGTATGCAACAGAATACAGATTGGGTTAAATTCAGTCTTGTTGCATGGGGCAACTGTTTAAGGCCAGTAATCCTCTTGTTGAGGTACTTCAGTGGTCTTTCCAGCTGCTGACAGTGCCTAGTCAGATTCATTGCAAGTGTGTTGTGGTAGTCTCTGATGGGTCTGATGACTGATGAGTAGAGGGAACCTCCTTTGACCTACATGCACAGACCTTGGCAGGTTGTGTGAACACATAGCATGATTTTCTGACCACTTTGTGAATGTGTTTCTGGAAGTAGAGATGACTAACCACATTTGTCCATAGATCCCTTATTATCATCTCCATATTTAGCCTAAGTTTGTGAGCATGCCCAGTATGATCTTTCAGTATGTTGTTGCCTGACATATGCTTCGTTTATTTGTGTGTGAGCATGCCCAGTATGACCTTTCAGTGTGATGCTGAATGAAATCCACTACATTTGTTGAAGTGTGTGAGCACGCCTGCTATAGACATTTATACTATATGTGTGTGGAAAATCAAGTTGTATTTTTACAGCAGGGCTCACCTTTGTGTCATAAATCAACAGGGATCATGCTGTGCCTGCAGGGCTTCCATGAGACACTTTGCATAGACTTATCAACATTTCTACATACAGGGGGGACAGCTATTCTTTGTACATTTCTACCCGGGGGGCACACCTGATTGTTACTGTAGGTGTACATAGGATGAGGGGTTCACCTGACACTTATGCACATTTGCAAGGCCTGCACTGCTATGTAAGGTACTCCATTTCAGTCTGTACTGCTGTCTATCATACTGGCTTGAGGCATACTACTGTACTACAGATCTTGGCGTCCACTGTCACGTATATTAGATTGCGACTTCATAGCCTACCCAACCCACATCACACCACCTGGCCTGCTGTTCTCTGTCTGCATAGGCCTGTGGAGGAGGTTACCCATATGCTTCTTTAGGGGCATGCCACAGCATTTCGTTGTGTTTGCATTAGTGTACAATTGTCCTGCTGTGTTAGTGACAGTGCAATGCTGTCATGGCTTAGTGGTTCAGTACTGTGGCTATAGTGCATAGTATCCTGGGATTGAGCACTGTCACTGCTTTTTAGTTTCATGCTGGGCAGACCAGACTGCTTAAGGAACAGTAAAGCAGATATGAGCATGATTACCTGACTTTGCTCAACTTTGCCCGACTTTGCCCGATCTTGCCCAACATTGCCCGACGTTGCACTAGTCGGCATGGGAAATTTTGTTTACATATACTAATTACTGGTAAAAGCTGCCTAGCACTGCTTTATATTGCTTAAAACATGGCAATCGTGCCTCAGGTGGTGCTGCAGGGCTGCCTATGTCGGATGCACATAGTACACTCCCTATACATGTGCGTAAACAGGTAGTGTCAAGTTAGGCATCCCTTTTATTTTATGTGCGAGTCAGAGAGAGGTATCATTTCCAGGGTTCCTACTGAGCCAGTGTATGTGCTATGAATTGCCTCTTTGCCAAGGCCAAGGCATACTGGGCACGCCTCCTTCTGCCTACTGGGGCAGGCTCAGTTTGTTCCTCCTCCGAGTCACGCTGTGCCTGTGCAGGCCTTGGCAATGGTGGTGGGCTGTTTGGCCCTGCCCCATGTTGTTCCTGCTGCAGCTGTTTTCACAGGATCATATTGTGTAGCATGGCATATACCATAACAATTTGGGTACATGTAGTTGGTGAGTACTGCAAGGCTCCACCAGATGTGTCCGGGCACCGGAACCATGACTTGAGCATCCCAAACACACGCTCGATTACATTTCGTGTTTGTGCATGTGCCTCATTATGGAGTTCTTCTTCAGGTGGGTGTGCATTCCTGATGGGTGTCATCATCCACGGCTCCAGTGCGTATCCAGCATCCCCCACTAGGTGACCGTCAGGGATGTCCCCATTGGCAAATGTCTGGTACAGCTGCATCAGATGCCAGATATGGGAATCGTGGTAGCTTCCAGAGCAGCCAACACACACATTCAGTATTATGCCCTGGACATCACACACAACCTGGCAGTTGATGGAGTGGAAACCCTTGCAGTTGATGTAGGCCCTACCCCGCTCACCGGCTGGTGCTTTGATGTGTATGTGCATGCAGTCAATTGCACCCACTAACTCAGGGTATTCCACTATTTGCTGGAAGAGACGCATATTGCTGGCCAATACCTCATGGGAATTGGGGAAATATACATGATCACCGACATGTGCTGACATGGCATTCAGGAACTGGTGCAGTACCCTGGATGCTGATGCCCGTGAAATCCCCATCATGTCACCAGTTGGTCTCTGGAAGGTCCCTGTTGCTAATATTCTTAGGCCAACACATACCTTGGTTTGCACTGGGATGGGTTCCCCTCTGTTGGTTCTATGTGTGAGGTGTGGCCTGCACAGCTCAACAATTTGCTGCAGGAGGTCTCTGTCCACTCTATAGCGCTCCACTATCTCCAGCTCATTTAGCCCCTGGTAGGTTACCCTGGGTCTGAACACTCTTCTCCATCTCCTCACTGTGGGTTGCTCAGCAGCATTCGCAATGGCACCATCCTCAGCATCTTGCGCATGTTTCCTTATAATGGCAATGGCAGCCCCTAACATTTTTTTGTCTCAGTTAAGCTTTTTAAGTTTTCACTTCTCTTTGTATACTGCAGTGTTGCAGTGTTTCTGAGAAAAACATGGGGGAATGTTGTTTGCAGAGTTTTAAGTGCTGGGCTGGGATGGGCTAGTGTAATGCCTGTGTAATTGGCTGATTCTGATTGATTTCACCTGGCAGCTCTGCTAGTTCTCCTTAGTTAACTTCCTACTACTTCTTTTTCTTCCTTTTCCCTTTCTGTTTCCACTGGGGGCAGCGACGTGCAAACAAGCACAAACACACACACATGAGTGCACACACGTGCACACAGGCTTAGGCAGGTGCACATCCACACACACAGGCTTACACGGGTGCACACATGCGCACACAGGCTTAGACGGATTTACAGGCGCGCACACAGTGTAAGCATCTTTGCAAGAAACTTTAGTGATATCCACAGCATACACCTTCGGTTTCTGGGTTTCAGTTAAGACAACTGTAGACACGCCTCTTCCAGTCCTGAGTAGCTCACAGCAAACACATGCCACTCTGCTCCAATAAGCTTACAGTCTTTGATACATACCCCCTCATGATGTCACCTGTTTTCTACTCCACTACTCCTCTAATCCTACACTTACACTCTAGGGACATGGTTCACATGGCAGGGAAAATTGGAATTCACTATCCTTATCCTCATTTGCATAGGATTGCCTACTAATGCTTGGTTACATCTCTTAAACTGAGCTTCCCCCCTTAGCAACTATTACTCAGTAGCCATGTTATCTTCATTCTGCCATTCACCTGCATGGTAGAATAATATTTTTAATAAAATGCCTATTTTTGGCTTTTTTTTTCATTTTCTGGTTTTTAGAGTGCTGCACGTTTGCTTGGCGCTGCGCTACGCTTAAACATCGGAGATCGGGGGAAAAAATGTTTTTATTATTTTGCAACAGATAAAAATGCCAATGGCCTTATATTTGGCCATTGGCATGCTTCCTCAACTGGATGCATTCTTTATTTGGAGCTGTCATAGCTCCATTTTACTATTTGCAGAACGGTACTCCGTTACCAGAGGAGTACATATCTGCAAGTAACTCTACTCTTACTCGGACAGGTTAGTGTTTCCTGGATCGCAAATTTACCTCATTTGCATATCTTTCAGCAGCAAATTAGGTAATTTGCATAACATAACACTGTCCGTGGGAGCTCTCATGCACACCCCTGCCGGCTGTTCCTGGACCTCTCGGCAGACATATTGGCTGTCTGGAGCCTTACTCTACTCTTAGACTCCATGCAAGCTTCGTGAATCTGGCCCAACATCTTTATATATATATATATATATATATATATATATATATATATATATATATATATATTTACACACACATATGTATGGTTCCCCTTCACAAGATCGAATTCTTATAAACTCAAAATTCATAACCCCGAAGCCAGAATCTCGAGCATACAGAAACTCGAAAATGTGAAGGGGAAATTAAAAAAAAAAAAAACACATTTCCAATGTTTTTGCCCCCTGCACCCCCCACACACCCTACTTAAATATTCCTACAGCAAGATCCCACTACAGTGAAGGAAAGGGAAATCTTCCATTCAGCGCTATATGCATAACTGCAAAATTGAAGATTTCCCAGTTCTCCGCTATAGTGCGGTCATGCAGCTCTTAGGTGACAGCTGCATGGGTGCAGGGGGACCTAGCTCCCTGCAAAAAGGTAACTGAACTCTTTTTTTTACAACCCTAAACTTCCCATTCACAATTTTGAGTGAATGGAAATTCGAGATTCTGGTCTCGAGCTTATGCATTTCAAGCTTCCATTCATTCGCTGTTGTGAAGGGGGACCATATATATATATATATATATATATATATATATATATATATATATATATGTATATATGTATATATATATATATATATATATATATATATATATACATATATATAAATTTACACATGTATGTAAACTAATACATTTGCACACACTTACATATGTGTCTATATATACAGACAAGCACAGATATTATTCACACAGAGACATATACACACACAAACATGCATATGTTTAGTCACACACAGACACACATATATATTAGTGACACCAAATGAAATATCTTTTGCTCATACTTGCACATTCACAATTGAGGACATGCATGCACTTGCACATTTGCATTTAGGATATGTATGCCCACACACACCTACAATCACATACATACAAACACACATGCGCACACACACACACACACACACACACACACACACACACACACACACACACACACGCACACCCACACACATGCACACCCACACACACACACACACACACACACACACACACACACACACACATACAGGCACGCACACTTTCATGACATCATTGCATTTGCTGAACTACAAGTTCTCTGAGCAAGCTGTGAAAGGTAATGCAGATGCATTTCATAATCAAAACATATATATATATATATATAATGTAAATATATGCAGACATTGCACACACATGCACACATTCAGACATATGCAGACATGTATATTCATCGCTATCACACACAGATATATAACAACCATGCACAAACACAACACAAATATATGAAGACACATGTACTTATACATGCACTTTTATGTAGATACACAACTGTGTGCACACAAATTGATATATGCCCATACCTTCACACATATATCTATATAAAGACACATAGCCACACATATCTGTATCTATCTATCTGTCTATCTGTCTATCCATCTAACTATATATATATATATATATATATATATATATATATATATATATATATATATATAATACACATACACATACACACACACACACACATACATATATATCTATGCATATACTTCCACACTCACTTTCACATTCCACACATACACGTACATATACATACATATTCACATATGTGTATATAATCCCTTCACACGTTTATAAACATCTATACACACATGTGCATTTTTATATATATATATATATATATATATATATATATATATATATATATATATATATATATATATATATATATATATATATATATATATAAATGTTTACACACGTATGTAAACTAATACATGTACACACACGTATATATGTGTCTATATCTACAGACAAGCACTGATATTCTTCACACAGAGACATATACACACGCAAACATACATATGTATAGTCACACACAGATGCACATATAAATTAGTGACACCAAATGAAATATCTTTCGCAGTGTTCCATAAACAAGCACTTTTACTGATATCAAAAGTGACATTTCCCCCAATGACCCCAGTAGTAGTTTATCCATGTATGCCCAAGCATGTCACTAAAACCAAATGAAACAATTTCCCCAGCAATCCCTTTAGTCATTTGTGAATGTCTCTACAAGTATTTCACTAAAACCAAATGAAACATTACCTCAATGATCCCTTTAGTGCTTTGTTCTTGTCTGCATAAACACTTCACTGATACGAAAATGCAACATTTCTCCAAACAATCCCTTCAGCACAATGTCCATGTTTGCATAAGCATTTCACTGACAACAAATGCAATATTTCCCCAGTGACCCCAACAGTAGTTTGTCCATATATGCCCAGGCACTTCACTCACATGGAAAGAAACATTCCACCCTACAGTCCCTTTGGTAGTTTGACCATGCATGCCTAAGCACTTTACTGACACCTAATGAAAGATTTCCTCAATGACTCCTACTGTAGTTTGCCCATTTATACACCAGCACTTCAGTGACATCAAATGAAACATATCTCCCAGGAATTCATATAATCCATTCACTAGTTTGTTGATGTCTGCACAAGTATTTCTCTAACACCAGCTGAACAATCTCCAGTGACCACAACAGTAGTTTGTCCGTGTATGACCAAGAACTTCTCTCTTGACACCAAATGAATAATTTCCCCAAGATGCTTTCAGTAGTATGTTCATGTCTGCACAATCACTTTACTGACACCAAGTGAAAGATTTCCCTAATGACCTCTGTCATATTTTGTCCACATGTGCACAAGTAACTCATTGACATCAAATGAAACATTTCTGCCAAGCATCCCTACACAAGTTCTTCACTGACACCAAATGGAACATTTTCCCCAACAATCCCTTCAGTAGTTTGTCAATGTATGTCCAACCGTTTCAGTCACCAAACAGAATATCCCCTTAATAATCCTTTCAGTATACTGTCCATGCTTAGATTAGCACTGCAATAACAGCAAATAAAACATTTCTCCCAATAACCCTTCAGTACTATGTCCATGTTTGCATAAGCATTTCATTGACACCAAATGAAGGATTTCACCAATGACCCATTCAATAGTGTATCCATATATGCCCAAGTCATTCACTGACATGGAATGAAACATTTCCCCCATTGACCCTTTCAGTACTAAGTCCATGTCTGCACAAGCACTTCACGAACACCAAATAAAACATCTCCAACTACCCCTTTAGTAGCTTGTCCACATATCTCAAAGCAATTCTCTGACATCAAAGTAAATTTTCCCCCAATGACCCCTTCAGTAGTATGCCCATGTTTGCACAATCACTTCACTGACACCAAATGCAACATTTCTACCCAATGATCCCTTCAGTAGTTTGTCCATGTATGTCCAAGCAATTCACTGACACTACATTAACCATTTCCCCTAGCAAACCCTTCAGTAAGTCATTCCTGCCTGTACAAGCACTTCAGTTACAATAATGATTTATTTTGCCATCAATCCCTTGTGTAATCTGCCCTTGCCTTATCAAGCCTTTCAATTATGCCAAATGAAACATTTCCCCAATGATCCCTTCACAACCACTTTTACTGACAGCGTGTGTCATTTCCCTTGGTGAACCCAGCAGTAGTTTGCCCATGTATGACCAATCACTTAACAGACCCCAAATGAAACATGTTTCTTAGCAGCCCTTTCAGTACTATGTCCACGTTTGTAGAAGCATTTCACTACCACCAAATAAAATATTGCCCTAGTGACCCCAGCAGGAGTTTTTCCATGTATTCCCAAGCATCTAACTCACATGGATTGAAACATTTCCTTCAGTGACCCTTTCAATGGTATGTTCACATCTATACAAGCACTTCACTGACCCATTATTTTTTGGCTTTGTCCAGATTTCTTGCTTTAAGAAGTTGAGAGGTATGCTTTAGGGTCATATCTTTATCCAGATTTTCACACAATATCAAGACTTCTGCCTTATTACTATTTTTTTTTGGTCTGTTCTTCATACAATTTGTGGCTTTCTGACAAATCACAAAGGAATGCAGTTATTAAATAATGATATACATTTGAGTTTCACACTTATATTCTGCAGAAAATACATGTTAACTCAAAGAGCAGTATTTAAAATATGTTCTTATTTTGGGCCATTGTCCAACCATAATTTAGGCTTTGTTCAGATTTCTTGTATTAACAGGTTGAGTGATGAGTTTTGGGAGCAGATCATCATATACATGTCACATCCACATTCGCTCATACTTGCACATTCACAAATGAGGACATGCATGCACTTGCACATTTGCGTAAACGATATGCATGACCATACGCACCTACAATCACATACACACAAACACAGATGCACACACACACACACACACACACACACACACACACACACACACACACACACACGCACACACATGCGCACACACACATACACTCACACATGTACAACACACACACGCACACGTACACACACATGCACACACACATACACACACACTCACACACACACACACACACACACACACACACACACACACACACACACACACACACATATATATATATGTATTTATATATACACACACACACACACACACACACACATGTGACATCATTGCATTTGAAGACATCTATCAGAATGAATATTAATACGTATAAACTGAAACACTTAACAAAGATTGCTGTCATATCAAATATATACTTCATCAGGTTTGTGTGTAAAAAACATGTCATAATATTAATGAACACATGTATAAATCTACAAATGAACAATTAAGTAGGCTGAAAACGATAGCTATAATTGCTAAGGTGGAAATACAGTGAAAAATGTTAAAAATAAAGCTCTAAGGCCATGGGAATTTGTTCAAGTGTGGGATTTAATTAAGAAATCACTTAGTTTTAATGAGTAAAAGTGCACTCGAGTATCAGAAAACAGCACCAATGTCAGCTATTCTTATTGTAAAGTTTTTAAAATGCTTGATATTTGTTTTTAACAATATTAGCATATAATTCCAGCATTAATTTGGGCCTTAAATTCGGCATTAATTTCAGCATTAATCATCATTAATGTGTATATGGATCCCATTCAGAAGCTTTTCAAAAAGTCAAATTTCACATGGTTAAGATCTCTCATTATATATACCAACTCCAAGATCGCACTACAATGGGGAAAAGGATACATTCCCCAATCCCCACTGTACTGCAATCTCCATTCAAAAGTTTCAACTCTCTGAAAAGTCGATCATATGGTCTCAAACATATGAGGTTCGACTTTCTGAAGAGTAGAGCTTCTGAATTGGACCCATGTGTGTGTATACATATATATTACACACACATAGATACATTCATTTTAGTGTGTGCATGTATATGACAATTACATTTATCAAATGTGCTGTGTTTGGTAAATGTCCTTTTAAGACTATATTAGGACCTTGAGCTCATTACTGAAGTCAAAAGGTTGTATTCAAGTGTTTGGCATTGTCTGCATCTCTTCAATATCTTTCTCTCAAATTACTGTAAGTCATACCCTTTGTTAAGCGCTGAGTTAAGCAGAATGCGGCTGGCCCCCTGGGAATGAGACACAGGCCTAGGCCACATGATGTGGCTACTGCTGTTTTTAATTTCTCCAAGTCTTTTGGGTTTCTAATACCATGACAGGAATGGACCCCATTCCTAAGTCAAAATACGATTAAAGTTCATGAAATTAGTAATGTTTCCCTCTTTGATGTCATCCAAAAATCCTCTTTGCAGCACCCGCAATGTGCCCAGAAATGCTATTCATATGGTGTTACGTGAATTGATAACATATCTAAATACGATTGTAAATTGTTTTTATAAGACCCATTGCTCCTACTACTATTGCAACTGTCTGGGTATCTTTCTTTCACATGGCTCTCATTTCTGCCTTCAGACTTTGTGTCTCCCTGTATGCAAGACACTGTAGTCAGTGGGTGTGGCGATTTCAGTGATCAGTGCTAATTTTGTCTTCTTTTCCTGGACCACTATATCCAGTTTTCTAGCATCTATATTTTGAACTGTTGGTATTGGGTGATCCCATGTGATATAAATTTCATAATTTTCTATGCATCTTAGTGGCTCATGTTTCCAGTGTTTTCAGTCACTTCCATACCATAATGTTTGCACAATCTCGCCACATTATTATGCCTTTCAGTATACAGTCCCTCTGTCATTAGTGTGTTGCAGCCAACAACAAGGTGTCTGACTGTTTCAAATTAGGTTTTACAAAACCTACATATGTCTGTTTCTCCTACATTTTCAATGGGCTTTGTGAACCAGCATGTACGTAGCCCACTATCTTGGGCTGCCAATATTAACATTTAATTTCTTGGTTTGAATTCACCTCTCCTTAACCATTCCTGCATTCATTCTTGATGAACATCAGGATCTTACAAAAGTTTTCTATACTTGCAACTATATTTATGTTTTTTCCACATTTTTTGCCTTCTCATCTTGTCCTTCACCTTATATTCTTTCTTTTGTTTTTGGCACATGCAGTTGCTGCCTGTTTTTTATCCACTTTTGGTTTGATTTCCACTCCTGCTTGACATCAATATGCTTCTGCTAAATTAAGCAGAGATGTTGTCTTAGATTTATTCTCCTCATGTTTCAAAACTTTCACTACACTTGGATATTATGATGTCAGTAAATATGTGTGGAGTCCCACAATTGCAGATCTATACATGTACTCAATTTCAAGGAAGCCCATTCTTCCTTCTGAACGGGGAATATATAATCTTGGTATACACTGATTTTTATATTTGGTAATCTTGAAGCATCCTTCTTGTTTTAATATCCAATCTATCCAACACTTTTTGGGGCAAGTCAATTACTCCAAAACTATAAGTTAGGACAGGAAGACCAAATTGATTTATAGCTTGGATCTTGTTCCTAGATGTCAGTGCTGTTTTCAGGATTAATTTAAGTCTTCTAAAGTACTCCTTACTGAATTTTATTCGCATTTGTCTATGTTTTATTGCTGACCCTTCATCAGTTCCCAAGTATTTATACACTCCCTCTTGCTCAAGTTCTTTTATATCACATTCTTGTCCCAAACTGATGTTTTTCTGGTGCTGCAGTTTTCATTTTTAAGGGCTGCTTTTGCACATTTATCAAGACCAAAACACATTCCAATATCATCTGAAAAAGTTTTGACAACCTGCAACTGTGCTTTCATTTCCTCATCTGATGAGCTATACAGTTTTAAATCATTGACAGAGAGAAGATGAGAAGTCATTAGACTTCGTTGTTTTATAGAAGCCAAATTGTAGCCATGGCCTAAGCTGTTAAGTAAACAGCTTAATGGGCTAATGGCAAGGCAGAATCGCAACGGTGACAAAGAGTCGCCCTGGAATATCCCTCTTTGAATTTTTATCCCTGGGATAATAATCTGTCCCTGAATCATGGCTTAATTGCAAAGTAGTCTGCCACTGTTTCATGGTTACTGTAATGTAGTCAATCATTGTAGCGTGTATCTTATACATTTTTAAGCACTCTTTTATCAATGAATGTGGGATACTATCAAATGCTTTTTTGTAGTCAATCCATGCCATACTTAGATTCTTCCCCTTCTTACAGTTATCCACTATAACTTTGTTTAACAAGAAATGATCCTTTGTTCCATGTGACTTTCTTTTATTGCCCTTTTGTTCTACTGCCATAATTGAGTTTTCTTCTAAATGACTATAAACTATGTCGGCGTCAATTACAGTGTATAGTTTATATGTCATTGGAAGACCAGTTATTGGTCTATAATTTTTAGGGTATCTTGCAGATTCACTCTTAAGTAAGATCATTGTTTTTCTTGTTGTTAATCAGTGTGGTGTGTGTTCTGGGTGCCCATATAAATAGATCTTACTCGTGGCTAAATCCTCATGCACAGAAGTTAATACTTTAAGCCAAAAGTTAGGTACTGCATCTGCTCCTGAGCTTTTCCAGTTAGAGGCTTTTCTCAACTTTGTTTCAGTCTCTCTGGCTGTTATTTTGTCTCATTTCATCTCCTCTACCTTTAAACTTCTTATTCTTTCTTTTACATCTTTCATCCATTTAGCCTGTGAGTATGTCCTGGTGGAGGTGCATGGAGAGGCAGTGGTCTTCATATCATTGGCTGTGCTGTGAGTATGTCCTGGTGGAGGTGCATGGAGAGGCAGTGGTCCTGATATCATTGGCTGTGCTGTGAGTATGTCCTGGTGGAGGTGCATGGAGAGGCAGTGGTCTTGATATCATTGGCTGTGCTGTGAGAATGTCCTGGGGGAGGTGCATGGAGAGGCAGTGGTCTTGATATCATTGGCTGTGCTGTGAGTATGTCCTGGTGGAGGTGCATGGAGAGGCAGTGGTCTTGATATCATTGGCTGTGCTGTAAGTATATCCTGGTGGAGGTGCATGCAGAGGCAGTGGTTTTCATATCATTGGCTAAGCTGTGAGTATGTCCTGGTGGAGGTGCATGCAGAGGCAGTGGTTTTCATATCATTGGCTGTGCTGTGAGTATGTCCTGGTGGAGGTGCATGGAGAGGCAGTGGTCTTGATATCAATGGCTGTGCTGTGAGTATGTCCTGGTGGAGGTGCATGGAGAGGCAGTGGTCCTGATATCAGTGGCTGTGCTGTGAGTATGTCCTGGTGGAGGTGCATGGAGAGGCAGTGGTCCTGATATCATTGGCTGTGCTGTGAGTATGTCCTGGTGGAGGTGCATGGAGAGGCAGTGGTCCTGATATCAGTGGCTGTGCTGTGAGAATGTCCTGGGGGAGGTGCATGGAGAGGCAGTGGTCTTGATATCATTGGCTGTGCTGTGAGTATGTCCTGGTGGAGGTGCATGGAGAGGCAGTGGTCTTGATATCATTGGCTGTGCTGTGAGTATGTTCTTGTGGAGGTGCATGGAGAGGCAGTGGTCTTGATATCATCAGCTGTGCTAAACATTAATGAGTAAGTGTTCCATAGTTAGTTGTTGTTTTGCCATAGCAACCGTTAAACAAGGTCAATGAGCTTGGATGTGGGAATACTCTCTTGCTGTTGGAGTACAGTCTGTGGTTCTTAAGTGATTAACTCTAACACTGCTGATCGTGACATGGTTTTACTGACACTGGAAGTTCTAGCTATGTGGGCTACTTTGCCCCAGTCATGCCAATGGCACTTGAAATGTAGAGTCATAATAGTTCTGGAACTAGCTCACATTTTCTCAGATACCATTTACCATAATTGTGTGAAGGATCATTCCTGACCTCTATAGTGACTGGGCATGTGAAATGCTATTTCACAATGTGTCCCAGTGGACAATGTTTGATGTACTTACCAAAATATGATATGCACACACAAATGCATATATTGTCACTAGAAAATTATTAATATCTGCAAAACAGTAGTTGGTAGGCAGCAGATATTAGTCACATGTTTTGCACTATTATGTAGGCTTTCATGTGGTACTGTGAAGTACCATATATGCTATTTATGGGTCAACTTACTAGCAAAAACATTAATAAAGCACAGATTCACAATCTGACATAAAACAAATCACACTTTCTTTCTTATGACCACTGCATTTTGGTCACCAGTCATTCCATATCTGTGTTCTGAATTGTCCTACAAAATGCTGTTCCAAAATGCAAATATACTAACAGTACCTGAGATATTCTCATGCATATGATATTTAGGCATATCTGTGTATTCCATTGCTAATGAAGTGCAAATATCTGCAAATCAATGGCAGATAAACATCAATTCCATTTGACAATTTTTACAGCAAAATATATTCAATAGATGCCATAAAGTGTTATCAACTCTGTTTAGGTCAAGTTACTAACAAAAATATGAATATGTCATGTATTCATACTTTGTCATAGAAATAAAAAGCACACTTTTTCACTTACTGACTTTAACTAGTATTTGAATATATATATATATATATATATATATATATATATATATATATATATATATAAGTATGCATAAAATATCCTGACTGTGCTTGACACTTGAACACTTTTTTTCTTTTTGCGAAAGAGGTTTGTAAAAAGTTCTGGCCAGGGATGGTTGCACTGAAAGTTATCTGTATGAAACTCAAAGTCAGTCAGGGGATAGGGAAGTGTTAATTTTAAACCTGTTAAATAAGGATATGCAAGCAAATAGGATGGTATGTCCATTTAAGGCATTGTCCTTTTAGCACTGGTATCTCCATTGGGCCTGGTAACTAACAAGTTTGTTCAGGAAATTTGATTCATCATTTTTTTTTTATATTCAAAGAGTGAATTATTGAATGGTTCAATTGATGGAGAGGCAGATGGGATGAGGCATGCATTATTAAATTATAAAAATAATAGGAGTCGAAAGATGCATGGGCAGTAAACTTGGACATTGAGGCACCTTTTGCCCACTCACTGATTCATCCAAAGGTCTAGCATCTAATGAATATGTGGCTAGTGAACAGCTGCTCTTCTGACAATGCAGCGCCCATGGAATACGCATTCACATGTGTTACTTTTGAAAAATGCAATACAGGCATTGTGTATAGCAAGAAAAGCACTGCACAATGTAGAAAAAGGGAGGAGCCAATGAACGAAGACATAAGAGTGTTTAATAAGTTATGCTAGGTCTTGGTGCTCTATTGACTCTGGACAGATTGGAAGACTCATTAAAATGTTGTCCTTAATGAATCCTGAATATACTCAGAAGCCCAGCCATTTAGACTTTATTAAATGAAACTGAGTAGGTCTTGTGATCCAAGATCAGTCAGTTGACAGGCAAGATAGAGGCCACTGTAAAACAGCTGATACCACTAACTGGTCCCTGAATTAGGCAGGCTGTCCCACTGGACTAGGGAAGGTGTTTACCAGATCACTGAACTGTCTTTTTAAAAGGACTAAGAAGACTCATTACAGAGTTAGACTCACAATGACAGTTAAAGCAGAGATGGTAGCATGGTCTGATTTCCTGCACATCCACAAAATGATACTCTGCTGTCTGGATGGCAGGACAGACCTCAGGAGTTACTAGTGCACTATTAGTGGTTAAATTGCAGTTAACAAACTTGGTTAGAACCGCATTGGTTTAACTGGCAGCATTATGCTTTGTATGGGAGGCACTGGGGCACAACAATCATACAAAACACTGAGTCAGTAAAGGTCTGGGCCAGGGATATGACCCAATAGTCAAATTAAAGGCAGCAACTGGATAGTGATTAATTACCTTCATTAATGGATAAAATCCACATGTTCAGTCCTAATTATGATGTTTATGAGGGGTGAGCACACTCATCATATTCATGGTGCCTGATGTATTGGACAGCCAGAAAGTAGGAGTAATCCAGTCACTGAGGTTATGTGGTGGAGCTCATGATGGTCACGAAGAACACAGACATTATATGATTGAAATTATCTAATACTGAGCAATTTGGAAAAGGGCAGTAAGTGGTACTACAGGAAACTGATAAGGAACTTACATGCTTAACCAGGTGGGAAAACACTTTAGATCATCCAAAACAGAAAAGGATCACTGCTAGTCTGTGTGAGTGAATCAGGTATCTCCATTATATCTTATGTGCTCAAGAATCTAAATGGGTTCAAGAGGCTGATGGGTTGAAGAGACGGATAAGGAGGGCTTTACAACTAATTAAGGTCAGTCCAACATGTATTGCTAAATAATTCTTTAGAATGTCCAAGGCCAATGCTTTAGTTTAACTGGCAGGCCATATATGAAACGGGACTGGAACTCTGAGGTGATTCCCAGTAGGAGTGCCGTGGAAATGGTGAAGGGCTAGGCAGTGAATGGGCCTGTAGAAGAGAAGGAGAGCCAAAGAAAAAGTAATTAAAGGTGAGCACACAGCCACTTTACCCTCTTTTTGGCAACATATTTGGTAGGTTGAACTACTTTGTGACTATCTTCTCTTTAGGATTGGGAGCATTGATACAATGGTAGACATATCACTTAAGTGTTGTCAGCCTCTGCTGCAGCCACTTTATGACTACTGCCAGGAATAATACTTACATATGCAGACTTTGCCTTATCAATGTAAATGGAGATGATAAAGGCTCCAGACATAGATGATGACAGAACCTGCAAGGCTGAAATACTATGTATATGCACATTGAAGCAGACTCCAATCCATTAACAGCAAAATAGAGAACATGGGATTGCATCTCATGTTGAAAGCATGATTCAGGCTATCCCTAGTCTCTTGAATTTGCCAGTAACTTTCAGTCCATAAGACCGGAAGCTATTAGCTTTGTTGGTGGCTTTTCCAAATTAATAAGACAATGGCAATTTGTGGAATGCCAAGTTCTTAGAAATAATCAGGCAGTGTGTCTGTCTGGTCATTGGCGCTAGATCTATGAAATATTAAGTCCAGTGGATAAAATGTCAGGCTGTGAAAATAAAATTACAGACGGAAATGGAATGTTAATGCATTTAGGATAAATCGAAGTAACCAACCAAACAAACAGCAGAAATGTGCAATTTTGATAACTGAATAAAAAAAAAGATTTGATTTAGATGTATGATGTGAACATTACACAAATAATGTCCAACTCAGTAAACATTGGTTAAGACTGAAGATATGTGATTATTTCTTGGGAAGATAAGGAGACTCAGGAATTATTACAGAAAAAAAAGGACCAGATAGATTGGTACTGTGGTCAGTTAGCTCCTGGGCAAGCACCAAACAGGCAGATCCTCAGAGTTGAAAAGAATAAAAAGTTCTCCAAGAAAGTTCTCCAGAGATAGCCAAAGAAGCTCTTTGTTAACTTTCCAACATTTTCTAAAACTTCTTGCACAAACTGTAACAAAGAGCTATACCAGCGTCTTGCTTCAAGTCCTAATGTCTGTAAAATTATTTAACAGTCACAATCTCAGTTGCAGCTGCTTAAATGATAAGTAAAATAGTTTACAGTTGCAAGCCCCGATAGTCACTCTCTCCATCTGTCCAACAGAAGCAGTTCAGTTTGTCAAGGTCCAGCAAAAGCTCTACAAAATGTTGAAGAAGCCTTTATGAACTAAGTTAAAACTTCCTGTAGAAACATAAAAGAAAGTGAGCAAACAGGCATAGATCTTCCAGGAGTTAGCTAGAGTACTAGGAATGATAATAAAGACCGAGGAGACCCACATAATGTTGAATGAATATGAACCTGCTTATTGGTCACAAAAAAGAATACTCCAGACTAGTTTCCTACCCCATAACGGGTTCCAACTATTAATAAAAAAGTTGAGTAAAGTGACTAGGCTAATGGAATTCATCAGAGTCTATGAGGAACCAGGCTCAGATGTAAGAGGACTTCTGACCTATATCTGTAACATTTCATTAGTACAAAGTTTAGTGGCGCAGCAATGACAGAAGGCAGGCATTATAGCAGTTTATAAAATTACAATAAAGACAGAAAATAGCACATTGGTTACTTTGATAAGTATTAAGTGAATTTATGATACTGTAGAGAAGTACAGATTACCTCAGAAAATCATGGATATGCAGAAATAATATTAGTATGGATTTGTAGCAGAATGGACATATTATTAAAATGCCACAGATTTATTTTATAGTAGACCAAACTAAGTTTTGTAAGTGTTACAAGTATTACTCTGCAGGAGAAAGGTATGCAATTTAACTAAGCTTGAAATAGATATGGAATGGTATCATAATATTCCCCAGTGAAGTGTATACAAAGGGTGATTTTAATATCACCTACTTGTTTATTAAGTGTCTCATGAATGACCATCTCATGCTACTTAATGTAGATGTAGGGAAGACACATTATCAGTATGATGATATGTAGCTACAATAGATGTACTAAACACATTGAAAACTATTATTAATGTACAGGAGCTATTAATTAATGTAGCAGACTGCAAGTAGATATATGATAGTCTTCTGATTAATTGTGGGAGGTGTTGAAGGGCAAAGCCTTCAGGGAATCATTGTATGCACACAAGATGAAATCCAAAGGTGTAGAACATTACATTGTGTCAATTATAAAGACAATGCTAGATTTAAAGATATCTATCTGTAGGCACCAGGCAAAAATTGCCACAATGTTTGAGTTTGCTACTCATAGTCAGGTCCTGTTTTTCCAGTGAATGACTATGATTTGAAGAAAAATACAGGCAAAGGCATCCAGATATGGAAAATTTCACAATAAAAAGATTAATAGCACAAAGATGTAATGTAGAAAAGACAATTAGTAAAGCAGAAGTTAAAGAAATAGAAGTTGAAGTTATGGAGTGCCTGCGAAGTGAATGATTGAATTTAGAAAGTCTAAAACAGACTTCATTACAGCATGATGGAGTGAGTCCCCAGAATAAGGAAAAGCAAGAAGATCAGGAGACATGTGAAGAAGAAATATGGACATGGGAAAGGAAAAGAGATTTAATATGGTGTAATATTTATGCAAAGGAGTAAGCAAAACTAACCAATGCAAAAAGAGCAGTACCAAAGATATTTAAAGAAAAATATAGGGAAAGGAATCTGGATATGGAAAACTTTACAATACAAAAAATTAGAAGACTAAGAGGAAAAGTAGAAAAATAGATTAGTAATGGAGAAGTCAAAGAAATAGAAATTGAGGTTATGGAACAGCTGCAAAGAGAAGGATTCAGTGTAGTAAATCGAATTCAGAAAGCACCACAACAGGATAGAGCAATGGATATCCGAATTAAAGGGAAACCAGTGGAACAGGAAGCAATTGGTCAGGTGCCATATCAAGATATTTTGAAGCCTTCCACAGGAAACCGGTATAAATGTTTATTTGAAGCTAGACAGAAAAGAAAGGAACAGGAAACTGTGGAAACTCTGATGCAGTCAATATTGAGGAGTGATAGGCCAGTGAGTTCCCATATAACAGAATAACAGATGACACACAGGATGAAATTGAAGAGAATGTGCCACAGGAAGATGCTATAGAACTTTATAAAATACCTGCAGAAAGCAGAAAACAAGGGATGTGCCCTCAGTATGGAAGAAAATGAGTTAAGAGAAGAGTTGCTTGATTTAATAAACAAAGACAGATATATCAAGATCAATGAGAGAAATAGACTGCAGAAGGGTAATGAAACCCCAAAAGTCAGAAGCTTCATAAAACAAATGAGCACATAGGTCTATAAAGATCCATGCGATATAACAGAAGTAAACAGAATATATTACTCTGCTGCTAAATTAATAACTGATAAAGTTCTACCACAGGAACACAGGATAGCGAGGGAAAAGGGGGGGGGGGAGCGAATACCATCATAGAAATATCAAACAGAGAAAACTATAAAGCAGCTAAGACAAGAAGTTTCATTGTTAGAAGATTGTAGAAGAGGGAATAGATCAACAAAATTACTAAGAAAGATAGATGTGATAAAAGCAAACAAAATTACTAAGAAAGATAGATGTGATAAAAGCAATGCACAGTATTAGAAAAGACCAGGATCTATTATGTACTATTGGAGATAACAAACTAAAAATTTCAAAACAGGTGGAAAGACTTAGAAGATATGAAGATAAATACAAGGCAAAAGCACAAAATAAGCAATTTATTGATGGCCGAAAAAAGTTTTATAGAGAAATGGGAAATAAGGTAAAAGGAATTGAAAGACTGCCAAAAAAAAGAGGAAGTAGCTACATTTTGGAGAAGTATCTATGAAGATCCTGTGGAACATAACAAAGATGCTAAAAGGATAGAAGAAGTAAAAGAAAGAATACGAAGTTTAGATACAGGATATGAAATGGGATGAAGTAACAGCCAGAGAAATTGAAACAAAGTTGAGAAAAGCCTCTAACTTTAAAACCCCAGGCCCAGATGCAGTAGCTAACTTTTAGCTAAAAGTATTAACTTCTTTGCATGAGGATTTAGCCATGATTAATAACTATTTATATGCACACCCCTAACACACATCACACTGGTTAACAACAGGACAAACAATGCTTTTACTTAAGAGTGAACCTGCAAGCTATCCTGAAAATTATAGACCAATAACTTGCCTTCCAACAACGTATAAACTATACACAGGAATTGCTGACAGAGTTTATAGTCATTTAGATGAAAACTCAATTATGGCAGTAGAACAAAAGGGCAATAAAAGAAAGTCATATTGAACAAAGGCTCATTTGTTGTTAAAGTTATAGTGGAGAACTGTAAGAAGGGGAAGAATCTAAGTATGCCATGGATTGGCTACAAAAAAAGCATTTGATAGTATACCACATTCATGGATAAAAGAGTGCTTAAAAATGTACAAGATACACCCTACACTGATTGACTACAATACAGTAACTATGAAACAGTGGCAGACCACTTTGCAATTAAGCCATGATAAAGGACAGATTATTATCCCAGGGATAAAAATTCAAAGGGGGGTATTCCAGGGTGACTCTCTGTCGCCATTGGTATTCTGTCTTGCAATTAATCCATTAAGATGTTTACTTAACAGCTTAAGCCATGGCCACAGTTTAGCTTCTATAAAACAATGAAGTCTAATGACTTCTCATCTTCTCTTTGTCAAGGATTTAAAACTGTATAGCTCATTAAATGAGGAACTGAAAGCACAGCTGCAGGTTGACAAAACTTTTTCAAATGATATTGGAATGTCATTTGGTCTTGATAAATGTGCAAAAGTAACCTTTAAAAAAGGAAAACTGCAACACCATGAAACCATCAGTTTGGGACAAGAATGTGATATAAAAGAACTTGAGCAAGAGGGAGTGTATAAATACTTGGGAATTGATGAAGGATCAGCAATAAAACATGAACAAATGCGAATAAATCTCAGTAAGGAATACTTTAGAAGACTTAAATTAATCCTGAAAACAGTATTGACATCTAGGAACAAGATTGAAGCCATAAATCAATTTGCTCTTCCTGTCCTAACATATAGTTTTGAAGTGATTGACTGGCCCCAAAAAGTATTGGATAGACTGGATATTAAAACAAAAAGTATGCTTCATGCTCACCAAATGATTTATAAAAATCAATGTATACCAAGATTATATATTCCCCGTTCCAAAGGAGGGATAGTCTATCTTGAAATTGATTACATGTATAGATTTGTAATTGTTGGACTCCACACATATCTACTGACCTCACAGGATCCAAATGTAGTGAAAGTTTTGAAACATGAGGATAATAAATCTAAGATTACATCTCTGCTTAATTTAGCAGAAGCATATTGATGTCAAGCAGGAATGGAAATCAAACCAGAAGGAGATAAAAACCGGGGAGCAACTGAATGTGCCAAAAAAAAAGAAAGAATATAAAGTGAAGGACCAGATGAGAAACCAAGAAATGTGTAAAAAGCATTAACATAGTTGCAAATATAGAAAACTTCTGGAAGAGACTCATGTTGATCAAGAATGAATGCAGGAATGGTTAAGGAGAGGTGAATTTACTTCAAGAAATGAAAGTTTAATATTGGCAGCCCAAGATATTGGGCTACGTGCACGCTGGTTTACAAAGTCCATTGAACATGTGGTAGAAACAGACATATGTAGGTTTTGTAAAACCGAATTGGAAGCAGTCACACACCTTATTGCTGGTTGCGATGCACTAATGGCAGAGGGACTGTATATTGAAATGCATAATAATGTGGCGATACTGTTACACTGGAGATTGTGCAAACATTATGGTATTGAAGTGGCTGAAAAACCCTGGAAACATAAGCCACAAAGAATCATACAAAATGATGAAGTTTATATCACATGGGATCATTCAATACCATCAGTTCAAAAGATAGATGCTAGAAAACTGGATATAGTGGTTCAAGAAAAGAAGACAAAAGTAGCATTGATCATTGAAATCGCCACACCCAGTGACTACAGTGTCTTGCGTACAGAGAGACACAAAGTCATAAAACACCTTGATCTGCAGGCAGAAATGAGAGCCATGTGGAAGAAAGACAGCCAGATAGTTCCAATAGTAGTAGGAGCAATGGGAAGTATAAAAAAGAATTTACAATCGTATTTAGATATGCTACCAGTTCATCTAACACCATACAAATTGCAGAAGGAGTTATTACTGGGCACATTGCGGGTGCTGCAAAGAGCACTTTTGACTAACATCAAAGAGTGAAACAATACTAATTTCATAAACTTTAATCATACTTTGACATATTAGTGGGGTCCATTCCCATCATGCTATTAGAAACCCAAAAGACTTGGAGAAATTAAAAAAAAATAGATTACGAAAGACATATTATCAGTATGATATCTAACTACAATATATGTACTAAAGTAAACACAATGAAAACTATTATTAATGTACAGGAGTTATTAATTAAGGTAGCAGACTGCAAGTAGGTATATGATATTTTTCTGATTAATTGTGGGAGGTGTTTAAGAGCAAAGTCTTCAGGGAAGCATTGTATGCACACAAGATGAAATCCAAAGGTGTAGAACATTACATTGTGTCAATAATAAAGACTTTGCTAGATTTAAAGATATCTATCTGTAGGCACAAGGCAAAAATTGCCCCAATTTTTGAGTTTGCTACTCGTAGTCAGGTCCTGTTTTTCCAGTGAATAACCATACTGGCTGAAAATCAACTGAAGTAGCAACCATGCTACACCTAACCAGTTCAGAACACCATTAATAGTGTAATTTCAGGTATTTATGGAGAATATGTAGACATACACATAATTGTCCAGTAATGCTAGGGGATCCAAGAGTGAAGGTGGCATCAGATGAAGACAGAGTCAGACACAGCACTATTGCTTATTATTTAATGACCACCCCATTAATATTCCAAAACGTGCACACTGATTTGCCAGCGTGCCCATTGTAAATCCCACAATATACCAACGGAAAAAGGTCCGGTCGCCCGGAATTTTTCCATTGGTATAAACTGCTAAAAAACTTTTTTTTTAACAAAACAAATAAAAAAAACAAAACAAAACAATGGAAACATACTTTTCTCCATTGCTTCCATTTCAAAACATTGATGTACTGGGTATGCAAGGGACGCAAGTCCCATTTGCATGCGCAGTACATAAAGACAAGGAAGCAGTGTACCACAACCAGTGAAAGAAAAGTAATGCACCGTTATACAAAGACATTAGTTAAGAAAAGTAAGAATTTTTTTTCTTAAATAATGTCATTGTATAATAGCAGTAACTGACTCCGTGGTTTTGGTATATTGAAATTTAGCCACGGTTGGCTTTATTTAATCACTCGGGCTTTGCCCTCATGATTAAACCACACCAACCATAGGTAAATCTTCAATATACCACACCACGTCATCAGTTATTGCTTAATTATTACATGGCATGCACGCCATTTGTAAAAAGCAGAGGGATGATTTAAGCAGGACATGAAGCATTTAAATTACTTACACATGGATATCTGATGACGGAAAGGCACTGTCCACTTAATTTTCAAAATCTGAGTAGTCTGATGTAGCATAAGTAAGTACAATATTTATCAGGTTAAATTTCATTAAAAATGGAAAAAATATGTTACTGCGACAGTTTGCAACTAAACTGAAACTTATCTACATGTGAATAGTATAAGATATAATACAGTGGTCTAGAAATAATCGTAAAAAGACAAAACATATTATGAACTGGCCCAAGAATAGATAACAGCAATTTTAATATTGTGTATGTTCATGAAACAGGAGGGCAACCCAACAAATCTGGAGACATACCCTGGAATTCAAGAAGCTCGGCGCAAGGTTGATTTTAGCCTTGCGCCAAGCGTCCTCACTACAGATGGTGCAGCAGCGCCATATGAATATGTGTGAGGGCATGCCACCACACCCTCGACATGCACAGGAAATGTGTGCGAGTGCAGGGGGCATGTACAAGTGCTCTAGAGAGGCATAAACATGCCCCGACAATTGCACAACCTACTATGCCTACTAGTAGAGCCCACCTCTAATAGTAAGTCAGTAATTCAGTGTCCGTGGATACCGAAATGTATGCTAAGCATACAAGAGTGTCCACGAACAGTAAAATAAAATCGAAGTAGTAAACACACAGCACATAGTGGAATGTTGAGCCCTGTCCCTAGAACTTTCACAATTAGATTCCCTGTGTCCCTATTATACATTTGAATTGCTGCAATATCGAAGGTGTAAGCAAAGCGCAGCATTTCTGCGTCGCTGCCCTCTGCCGAGCATAGCTTACATATCAAATTCATTCAAATAGAGAAAAACATGCAGAATCAATATAAACATCAATAGTGTAGTGTTTAGAGCATCTGCCTAATGAACAGGCATTCACGGTTTGAGGCCAACAATAGCACATATTATTTTCCATGTGGAATGAATGTCGTTTTGCTGTAAAACAGACATAACAGTATCGCATGAGATATTTAACTAAATGTCTTTCAAAGTGGCACTGTCATAATGAATAAGGCACTAGTAAGCAGGCGTAAGCACAAATAAACAGCAGTAAAAATATATAAGTACCAGTAAGCAAGTCTGAGTGCACTTGCGCGGGTCTAAGCAGTGCCCAGCATAGGAAATGTATATAAGTATGTACAGATATATATATATATATATATATATATATATATATATATATATATACATATACATATATATATATATATATATATATATATATATATATATATACACATATATATATGTATATATATATATATATATATATATATATATATATATATATATATATATACACATATATGTATATATATATATATATATATATATATATATATATATATATATATATATATATGAAGAAAGAACAACGTAACAATAAAGCATACAAAAGGAATGAGAAGGGAATCATCAGCAACCCCAGTATTATATAGTGCTGTCAGCGAATGTCATATCAAGCTGGGCAGGAGTGAGCAAAGCACTGCTACTCACACCACAAGCAGGATATTAACAGTGGGAGTAACACTGTTGATCTGCTAAATCTACTTTACACACAGAGGGTAGTCACTGGTGGGACTACCCAAAAATTGATAGACTATTTGGCCATCCAACCATAACACAAGCAAGGGCAGGTATGTTCAAGGACTAAATGTGGGAGAGCCTGAGAATACATGGGTTGGGACAGCATATGTTTAGGGCCCCTAAAGCTTGGGAGAGGGCAATGTGTGGAAGTGTGTCATGGCTGCGATAGCAACTGGACAATGGATGGTATGCATGTATGTTGAACTTCGGTGGTGTGGAGGAACTATGGGTATGAAATTATGGATCCAGGCATGCCAGGGTTGGATGGGCTGGTTCTAATTGGACCACCCTGTGGTTGAGCGAGTTTGTTATAAGTATATATGCATACACACATGTCGACATCTATATGTTGAAGTACATTCTCTGTAACACATTCATTCCATTTGCAGACATAAATAACATGAATGTGCACTTACAAACCTCGACAGTAGATAGAATAATAGGTTGTGCATAAGAGGGAAGGGACAAAACTGCTAAAACGCAGAAGTGTGTACAATGTCTGAAGTCAGTGCTGTGCTGAAAAAATCAAATGTGAGGACTTCCCCACACATGGAATCATTCTTGTGATCTGCCTGCTACGGCAACGCCAATTACTAAACCAGTCTATTTGTAAAAGAAATATGCCGAACACGTACATAATTAGGCTCTCATGTGTAATGTGTGCGCTACCACATAGTCATACTTATTTATTTATTGTAGTGTCATGTTAACGGGAGTAAGGATGTAAAGAAGTATAGAGTCTAATCTTGACATAAAGACATGTGTGCCACATGTGGGACAACCCAAAAATTGCAAATAGTATCCTTTTGGTCGCTCATGTCACCAGTGTTTGTGGACTAAAAGTTTGGGAGTTCTGAGGATACGTGTAGTGAGTCAACCAATGGGATGGGTCTACAGGAGTAGGGAGTGGCCAATGTGTAGTGGTATGGGTACACCGTGAATCCAACTGGAGAATGGATGACTACATTGTTAGGGTGGCATTGCGGTGGGTGTTTGGGGAACCAGGAGCCATGGGTATATGAGTATATATGCAAATGAAGCAGCACAGCAATAGTGTATTGTTTAGAGCAACCGCCTAACGAACAGACATTCCCGTTCCGAATCCCACTGCATCACATACCATTTACCATCGTTAATCTGTACATGAATATATTGCAACATCTGTCCACTGTATAACCTGCAAAATAACAATTAAAAGTGAACCGGAGCGAAGTGTCAGTGTCATAATGAATAAGGCACTAGTAAGCAGGTCAAGAATATATAAACACCAGTAAGCATGTGTAAGTGCATTTGCGTGGAGTATGTATTGCTTTACAGACACACACACACACACATATATATATATATATATATATATATATATATATATATATATATATATATACATACACATATATATATATATAAATATATATATATATATATATATATATATATATATATATATATATATATATATATATATATATATATATATATATATATATATATATATATATATATATATATATATATATATATATATATATATATATATATATATATATATATATATATATATATATATATATATATATATATATATATATATATATATATATATATATATAAATATATATATATATAAATATATATATATATATATATATATATATATATATATATATATATATATATATATATATATATATATATATATATATATATATATATATATATATATATATATATATATATATATATATATATATATATATATATATATATATATATATATATATATATATATATATATATATATATATATATATATATATATATATATATATATATATATATATACATATATATATATATATATATATATATATATATATATATATATATATATATATATATATATATATATATATATATATATATATATATATATATATATATATATATATATATATATATATATATATATATATATATATATATATATATATATATATATATAGTTGTAGACATATATATATATATATATATATATATATATATGTGTGTGTGTGTGTGTGTGTGTGTGTGTGTGTGCACGCGTAGATATACACATATATACAGCTATGATAAGAAACAGCAGAAAAGAATGACATATGTTCACAGGCTATGCCAATGGAAGTGAGGGTCCCAAGCAAGAAACATGAAACACGTAGCATGCCCTTCCACTGCCCCCCAGCCAGACATGGGAAACATATACACAAACCCGCAAACAATGTAAATAGTCCACTGCTCCCCAGACCACAGGCAGGATACAACCAGGGGGTACACAGTGCACCCGTGAAATTTAATCTTGGAGCACAGATAGGAGCGTCCCTTGCGGGACACCCCAAAAATTGACAAGACCAAAAGAAGGTCATACACCAACCATTCTGGCTAGGGTGTATACATAACTGGAATACAATGGTGGGAAATCCTGATGACCCATGGGTCGTGACAATTGTATAACATGGGTCCCGTGAAGTGGAGAGTGGGCAGAGTGTAGTGCTGTGTTCAGAACTGACCAGGACCCAGAGTTAGGAAAGGTGCTGTAGAGGAGGTGCGGGTGGGAGAACTATGGGTAGCTACTTATCGGTCTAAGTGTGCAGTTGTTGGCTGATGTGGGCCTATATGGACAGCCCCAGGGATGTAAGCAAATGTGTTCATTCAGCAGAGACGTCTCCCAATGAGCAGCCACACCCACTACAAGTCCCACTGCAGCAAAGTGTAATCTATATGGCAAGGAATGGAATAACCAGAAGTAGATGTATATATGTAGAGGTATGTGTTTGTATATCTACCCGTAGCGACATTTATTTATTTTATTTCTTTATTTGCAGTTGGTTTACCAGGATAGTCCACTGGGCCAAATGAACCTGTTTTCAATGGAGTCCTGGGGAGAAAAGCTTCAAAACTAAATAGGTTACAATAGTTTGTTCTTAATAGTTGCACAAATTATACTCTTATACAAAGGTTAAAGATACAGAAAAATAATTTTCAAGTAAATACATCAAAACTAGAATGAATACAGACTAGTGATGAATTTAATAGATACTACAGACTAAAAGGAAATTTAGCATAAAAATATTGAGAAATAATAACATATTCGAAAGCAAACACTTAGGAGGTGTGGCTTAGAGCATTATTTCCAATTATCATAGGAATAGTAATATGTAAGAGTTAGGGGTGAATAACAAGGAGAGTTGCAGGAGGAAACAGAGGAAGGAAGGAAGATGGAATTTGCAAGAGTAAGTTATGTGGGGTGGGAGCAAGAGCATTCCCACTGGGATACAAGATGTGAATGAAGAGATCTTTTAAAAATAAAATGGTTGTGGGTGGTGCGAATGGAAGGTGGTAGGGAGTTCCAAAGGTGTGCAAGGCCATAAGACAGATGATTTTTTCCTGGGGGATGAGTTGATTTATATACTTCTAACAGATTTTGATTGTTGGACCTTAATACTCTTTCAGGAAGGTGCATTTTAAAAGCTGATGAAAGGGAGGGACAGAGGGAAGGGTTGAAAATAAGCTTATGTGCAAGATTTAGCTGAATATATGCGAGATAACTGGGTAGCTCTAGCCATTTTAGTTTTTGGAGAGAGGAACAGTGGTGGGTGGAGGACTTGTAGTTGGTAGCGAACTTGGCAATTTTGTTGTAGCAAGAGGAAAGTTGTGTTTTTAGAGAGGACTGTAGATTAGTTAGGAGTGGAGCTCCGTAGAGAAGGGAGGGGATGAGAAATGAGGTAGAGAGGGTGATTTTGGTAGCAGGTGTGAGGTAATGATATTGTCGGTAAAGCATACCTAGTTTTTGATGGGGTTTTTTGACATTTAGCTGTAGGTGAGAGTTGAATTTGAGCTGGCTATCAATTTGTATCCCAAGTAACTTGGTCTCTGACACCAGTTCCAGATGTACATTATTTTGACTAGTGATGGAGAATGTGTTTATATCAAAAGACATTGCCTTAGAGAGGGTAAATAACATTAATTTAGTTTTAGAGGCATTGAGTGCTAGGTGATTTCTTTTCATCCATTGCTCAGTGGTTGTAAAGACATCTTGAGTCAGTTTTAGGAGTGAAGAAGGAGGATAGAAGTGGCAGAGCAAATAATAGTAGAATCATCAGCATATTGGATGATATCTGAGAATGGGATAGAGTTGCAGAAATCATATATAAATATATTAAAGAGAAGGGGACCCAGTATAGAGCCCTGGGGTACCCCAGTAGGGGTATTTAGAAATGAGGAGGTAGCCTTTTCCCATTTGACTGCTTGATATCTGTTAGATAAGTCGCTGGAGAACCAGTTCATAGATGAGGGAGATAAGTTAAGTTTTGAGAGTTTAGTTAATAGAAGGCTGTGGGAGATAGTGTCGAAGGCCTTGGAGAGGTTGAGTAGTAGGGTAGAAACAATTTGGCCAGAGTCTCGGGCTTTATTTACAATTTCAAGGAAGGAGAGGAGGGCGGTCATAGTGCTATGATTTGGTCTGAATCCGTGTTGTGTGGGAGTTAGTAGGTGATTATCTAAGAGATGTGGAAGGAGTTGTAGTTGGGTGCATTTTTCTAGGAGTTTAGAGATGGGGACAGAATAGCAATGGGGCGGAAATTAGTAACATTGTTGTTGTTGCCACCTTTATGTAAAGGTATGATAAAGGCCTTTTTCCAAATTTGAGGTACTATACATTCTTGGATAGAATGGTTGATTAAAATGCTAATGGGGTAGGTGATTGCTTCAGCAGCTTTGCTAAGAAAGTAAGAAGGGATATTATCAGGAGCATTAGTACATGGCTTCAGTTTTAGAAGGAGTTTCTTTATAGTAGAAGTGGGTATAGGTTTTAATGAGAAAAAAGGAGAGTGTGAAGAGGGGGAATTAGGGGCAGAAGAAGATAATGAAGTAGTTGGAGTAGGAGAAGGAGAGGAGGGACGAGAGTTAGTAGATGGGAGTGAGGATGTAGTAGCAGTGCAGGGTAGAGTGCTGGTGGGGGACGTTGGGAGAGTATTGGAGTATGTAGTGGTGTTAGAGAAAGATGATGTTAATTTGGAAATAGAATCAATGAAAAAAGAGTTAAATTGGGTAGCCAAATCTAGATCAAGAGCGTTTGGGTCTGGGGTAGGGGTATCTGGTTTGCTGGGGTTAAGGAGAGTAGAGATACCTTTCCAGAATTTATGAGGGTTTGATTTATTATTGTTTTGGAGTGTGGAAAAGTAATTTTGTCGATCGGAGATTATGAGCTTTTTTACCTTATTTCGAAGTATTGACTAGGGGGGATTTGATTTTCTGGTAGTGTGCCCAGACTTTATCTCTGTGTTGCATAGATGCTAATGTGCTTTTGGTTAGCCAAGGGACTGTTTTAATTTTTATTCTTTTAGTCCTTAAGGGTGTCTGGGAATCAAGTAGTTTTAGGAATATTGAGTTGAAATGGGAAACTGCGTTATCTAGAGATAATGTTTTTAGACAATTCCAGTTAATTGCTTTTAGAGAGTTTGAAAAGGTTGTTGGGTTAAAGTTTTTTTTGGTTACGGATAGTAATATAATTATGGGTGCGATGCAGGAGTGATGGAAGTCAATGAGTGAAGATGGGTATGTGGTCACTGAGAGGATCAGGAAGAGTGCCACTGTCAGAGAAATAATGGGGATGAGAGACTAGAATCCAATCTAGAATACTGCCGCTAGAAATGTTTTTTGAGGGGTATGTCACAGTGTTGATTAGCTGTGAAAAATTGTAGAGGTTGATATTATGGTGGTTTTTATGAGACTGAATGGAGGCCCAGTTAATATTCATATCTCCTAGGATTATAGTTTCATTGTTAATATTGTTGGAGAGCAAGGAGAGGATATCTTCAAGTGTAGAAATATTATCCCCTGGGGGGGGGGTGCAGATTGAGGCTATACATATGTGTTTATGTAGGTTAACTTGGAGTAAGGTGAGGAGTAGTTCAGCATTTTTAAAGTGTGGAATAGGTTTGTTATAGGGGGTAATTGATAATGAGGATGCGTATAGGAGAGTTACTCCACCCCCTTTTTTATGGGACCTGTCTTTTCTTATGATAGAATAGTTTGGAGGAATAATTTCAGACTCTTTTATATGGGGTTTTAACCATGTTTCAGAGATGGTTAGGATGTCAGGATTATTATGTATGAGACAAGCATGGAGGTTTGGGACTTTGTTGACTATACTTTCGGAGTTAAAAGAAGTAAATATTATGGACTTGTCTGTAGTAGAAGATGTGGAGCGGCCTGGGTTGGGATGGATGTCACCTGATAATAGACTGGAGATTAGATGTAAGAATGGATTAGTAAGGTAGTTGGACAGTTTAGTAAGAAGATTGGGTTCTGTTGTTATACTAAAGCATTTGCTAGTTGCTATGGGGTAAAATGTTTTTGAGAGGTGATAAGTTTGTATGGGAAAAGTAGGAGGTTATTTATAGGATATAGATGTGGAGAAATAGGAGTGTGTGAATATGGTAGGGGGGAGTTTAGGTGGTTGGTAATATGGAGGGATTGTGAGTGGTACGAGTTAAGGGGTTGGGTGAGGTAGTAAAGGTAGGATAAATTAAGAATTATTAGATGTAAAAAGGAGATGAATGAGGTTTTTGAAAGCATAATGAAATGGGGAGTATGTACAGTTGAAATGTTGTTGATGAAGTAAATGTGGTTCTAAGGGAGATATATGTATATAGGGGCTGCTAAGGACTGAATTAATAGTATACAAGTGGAGAATTGTGTTTAGAAGTGGAGAGGGAGTGGTTAGGGAGTCAGAGTTGAGGGTAAAGAGGAATCCTATTGGCTAGGAGGGATAGTCTTGGAAGTTAATGAAGGTTAGTTTGGGCGGGAATTAAGGGAGTGGTTATTTTTAGAGAATATGTGATTCATTGGAGTAGGATGGAAGTGGGTGTGGTTATGGGGGAATATAGGTAGAGGTGCTGGGGGCGGGTGAGAACTGGGGGCAGGGTAGGGGAGTGGAGTGAGCCCACAGGGTGAACGGAGCGGGTAGAACCAAAGAGGGCTGGAGAGGATCAAGAACCTATCAGTGGAGCGTTGTGTGCAGGGGGGTAAGTTTGCTGAAAGGTAAGTAGAGGGGACCTGGATGTGTTGGGGAAGAGTGGGCTAGGAGAGTTTAGGAGACAGAGTGAGAGAAGAAATGTTAGAGCATAGAGTGGGCTAAAGAGTGTAGGAGAAGTAGAGTGAGGAAAAAAATTGTTAGAGCTCAGAGAGAATACTTAAGTGAGTAAAGTGAGGTCTATGTTAGTGGGGGGAGGCTGTCACCTAGTGGACAAAAGCAGAAGTACACCTTAGTCCACAAGGATATTCTCTGGACCAAGTTGGACCGAAGGAAGAAGGGGAGCTAATATAAGTGAGGGAGCGGGATGAGGGGGAAGAGCAGAGAAGCTGGAAACAAGGGGGGTTAGGCTGCTGGCTTTCCTGGCAGGGACTGTAATAAAACAGCTAGCAAGGCTTAAACAGTAAGGTAATTAAAGGTTTAGCAGCCAATGCACATACTTCCTTAGATTCTTCTTTGGTTCAATTTCAAAAGGGGATGAGGCAGCAGAGTTGTTACAATTGCTTGGATGAGCTGTATTAATTTAGTTAGGTCTAGGTGTCCACCCAGGTGGATGGCAGGGGTAAATCAGGGCGACATAGAGATAAACCTCTCCCTCTCTAGTAGTACAAATGTATACATACAGAGACACACTACATATACATACCCACATATAAATATATACATATGCAGACTCCCATAGACCCATATGTTGTTTGATATATATATATATATATATATATATATATATATATATATATATATATGTGACTGTAAATATACACATGTATGTAGCTAGGATATGATACAGCAGTTTCGAATTGCATATGTTCACAGGCAGTGCATATGGGGGTGAGGGGTCCAATAAACAAACATGTAACACGTAGCATCAACCCCCCCAAGCTATAGGCCGTTGAGACATACAGACACACAATAAAAGTAAACACACCACTGCTTCCCAGACCACCGGCAGGATACTACCAGTGGGAGAGAACTGTCAGGTCTAATCTTGAAACAAAGACATCGATGTCTCTTGTGGGACACCCAAAAATTAATGATCATTGGAGTCAGTCCCAGTAATGATTCATCAAACCAGGCTGTAGACGTACACGGACTAGTAGGTTCTGCAGGCCAGATAACCCATGGGTCGACACAATGTACAACATGTGTCCTGACACACGGAGAGTGGGCAGTGTGTAGTGGTGTCTTTATACCCCACCTGCACCCACAGTAAGGATGAGTGCTGTAGAGAAGGGGCAGGTGGGAGAACTATGGGTATGCAATTATGGGCCTAGGCATGCAGGTGTTGGCTGGTGCATTTGTATTAGGACCGCCCCAGGGATGTAAGTAATATTCCGAAATGGGCATAGCTGATGCCTATACCTCTCAACCCCTAAGAGTAAAACCACTGGACAGGAAATAAACCATTGGGGGAACAAATTGGGACCATACCTCTGAACTGTCCCCGATTTCCAGGGACGTCCCTGATTTTGACTTAAATTCTAACTCTGTCCCACTTAATCCCTCCTAAAACTATTGACTTTTGGAGGAAATGTGGAGAATTACATGTAATGAATAATGACAACAATTAACAGTTATAAACATCATTTACCTCAGAAAATGTGTATGAATTTATATGCTCTGAATCTGTCAATGTGTCACGTTAAAAGCACTAATCATTTAAATGTGTCCCTGATGTTGTTATGATGTGTCCCTGATTCAGTTGATATTTGCCCCAATCGTTTGAGAGGTCTGATAGGGACAGAAAGCACATATTCCACTTACAACCTTAGAAAGATGATAGCATATTAGGTATGCAGTAGCATGACTCGGCTGAAGGATGTGGGTTCCAAAACCCAATTACTTGTTTGTATTGAAGAGTGTCAGTTCCTATGTATTAGCCAGACAGGTGCAGGTTGTAAGAGGAACACACTAATAATATGAATCAAACTCTGGACAGGCCGTGGATTCTGTGCAGTTGAACGGCATGCTTTTGCCTAATGTGCAGCCATTCCCGATACTGTAGGCATGTAATCTGATGTAATAGGCATCACAAGGTAATATGTTGAATATAAATCCAATGAACCAGGAATCTAGGACATAAAGTAAAAAATTTAAAACAACCATCCGTTTATTATAACAATTACTTTGACAGTTTAAGCGCTTTCATCTCATGATAGAGACTTCATCAGAAACAATTATCTTTGTTTAATTATGTTTATATAACCCTCCAATTAATGACATCATACCTTCACAATTAACATTTAAACAAACATCACCCTAGAATTAATTACCAACAATAGTGAGTGTGTTAAGTGCAAAAGACTTGTTGTATTTGATGTAGGAGTAAAACATTAAAAATGTATAAAACTTTATAAATAAGTAAATACTGGCACAAAAGTATGAAGATAATAAATATTGTGTATAAATATGTTACCATAGAAACTTACAAAGATACGTAATGTTTCTATTTTGGTTATTGGAATGTTTTTAAAAAATGTGTGTATATATACAATATAAATATAACTTTACTGATGATTTTAAAATATCATTCATTCTAAAACTAAAAATTCTTAATACACAGTAAAATGTGATTAACAAGTGTTTGTATATATATTAAAAACATGAATTAATACTTCAGATGTTGTTAGCTCTCTCTATAAGTAATGGTGTTAAAGACACCGTTTCGTTTAGTCCTGGAGGAAACATAGAAGCTAACCTGTACTGCCATTGACTTTCCTTCTTTTTTAAAAGGTTTTTCCAATCTCCACCCCTGGCATCTGTTGTGACAGTGTCCAAAATACTAAAAACGAATTTTTTGAATTCCACACAGGATGTACTGTGTTTATAAAGGGAGTTGGTATTCTTGTGGTTTTTAATATCATTGAGGTGTTCATATATCCTATTTTTGAATAATCTTTCTGTCTTGCCAACATAGAAATGTTGACAAGTAGAACATACTGCAAGATATACCACTCCCTTGGTGTTACAGGTACCATCTTTTAAGAACACTATACTGTTCATGATGTTGTGTAGCCTTATAGTGGGTTCTGTATAAATGTAAGAACAATAGTTACACATGCCACATCTTCTTGTGCCCCGTTTGTTTTGGAAAGTGAGAGGTCTTTTATATTCCAAAAGTTGTTTCATGTTGAACCCTACTTTGTTAACAAATCTGGGAGTATTTCCCAACTTTTTGTGTATGCCGTCATTAGTTCTCAAAATATTCCAGTTTCTTTGTAAAATGTTTTTGATAGCAGGGGTTCTTGTGTTGTGTGTTAAAACACAAGTAGTGTGAAAGTCGTGTATGTTCACCCTATTGTTATTACTACTTACAGAAGTTCCTAACAGGGGAATATATTTTTTACCCCATAGTTGCTGTACATTGTGTAAAGTAGAATTGATTAAATCAGTGGGGTACCCCCTTTCCAAAAACATTTCTTTTAACACAAAAAATTCCGCTTCCAAATCTAGTATGTCAGAAGTCATCCTGGCAATTCGAATAGCTTGCCCTTTGATAATACTGATTTTTTGTGATATAGGGTGACAACTGTCAAAATGTAGATAAGCGTTGCAGAATGTTTTCTTCCTAAATATTTTCGATTTAAATTGCCTGTTGGGTATATCTTTGTAAATGAAAGTATCAAGGTAGTTAATTTCCTTGTTGTTATATTGGAAAGTGAAGGAAAGAAAGGAAGTACTGTTGTTAATATGGTTTAAAAAATTGGTAATTTCCTCTTCACTTCCCCCCCACAAAATAAAGATATCGTCCAGGTATCGAAGATATAACTTAATGTAAGGCCAAAATTGGCTGTTGAATACAATCTGTGTTTCCCAACCCAGTAGGACCAAGTTTGAATATACTGGTGAACAGGTAGCACCCATAGGGACGCCAGTAACTTGTTTGTAAAATTTCCCTTCAAAACATAAAAAGTTGTTATCAAGGACTAGGTTCATCAGTTCACAAATTAATAAAATTTTGTCATTCCCAAGGTCAGAATGTTTGAAAAGTACCTCTTCAAACAGTGCCATCCCTTCATCTTTGGGAATACATGTAAATAAATCTCTAACGTCAATAGTTAGAAATAAGACGTCATCTTGAAATAAATCCTGTTTAATACTTGTCAAAAATTCCCAAGAATCCTTTAGTAGGTGAGAAGTCTTTTTAACCACATGTTGTATGTGAGAATCAATAAATACTGATAATGAGTTTGTTTTTGAACCTTTTGCTGCCACTATGGGTCTAAAAGGAGGCTTGATAATGTCCTTATGTATTTTTGGTATTCCAAAAAATATAGGGATTCTAGGAAAATTAATACATAAAAAATCATATTCGCTAGGACTGATTCTTTTTTCCACTAAATATTCCTCCAGGTAACTATTAATTCTAGAATGTGAAATATTTATTTGATTTTTAGAAATTTCACAATATGTATTTTCATCCATCAAAAGTTTTTTCATGACAGCAGAATATTCTTCACTTTTAAAAATAGCAATACCTCCACCTTTGTCTGGAACCATAATACGAATATTGTTGTCTTTTCTGAGTTCACTTAAGAGTTTGTATTCATTCTTGGTGAGGTTCCAATGTTCCAACTTCTGATGATGTTTGAATTCATTGTAAATGTCTTCCATAACTAATTTTTCATAGGTTTCCAGTAGTGGGTGTAGAGGTGGGTTATAGATACTTCTTTTCTTTATTTTATCAGCCATTTCCATGTGATACATATCATTGTCTTGTGTAGGTTCAAAAAGTATCTTTAAGTTTAATTTTCTCACAAATAACTTTAAAGCCTCTATATTTTCAACCAGGTCACCACTATGTGTAGGGATGAACTTGATACCCTTTGAGAACAAATTAAAATAATTGTCGGTAATGATTAAATCCGAATAGTTGTATATGGTGAACCCATCTCTCTTGCATACTATGTTTTCTTTTGATGGAATAATGCCAGTAGAACTATTAAACTCTAAAACGCATTCGTGCGATGGGTAAATTGGTTCTTTTTCTGGGGGTAGTAAGTTCTGTTGTACTCCCCCTTCTTGTTGTAATACTGTGCCAGTCTCTCGGAGCGCCTGAGGGAGGGAAAATCCCTATCATCCAAATTGTCTATACTAATTCCTTCCTCTACCCATTCATCTATTTGCCCAACATATTGGTCCCTAGAGGGGACAAGAACCCCTGCTATCAAAAACATTTTACAAAGAAACTGGAATATTTTGAGAACTAATGACGGCATACACAAAAAGTTGGGAAATACTCCCAGATTTGTTAGGGTTCAACATGAAACAACTTTTGGAATATAAAAGACCTCTCACTTTCCAAAACAAACGGGGCACAAGAAGATGTGGCATGTGTAACTATTGTTCTTACATTTATACAGAACCCACTATAAGGCTACACAACATCATGAACAGTATAGTGTTCTTAAAAGATGGTACCTGTAACACCAAGGGAGTGGTATATCTTGCAGTATGTTCTACTTGTCAACATTTCTATGTTGGCAAGACAGAAAGATTATTCAAAAATAGGATATATGAACACCTCAATGATATTAAAAACCACAAGAATACCAACTCCCTTTATAAACACAGTACATCCTGTGTGGAATTCAAAAAATTCGTTTTTAGTATTTTGGACACTGTCACAACAGATGCCAGGGGTGGAGATTGCAAAAACCTTTTAAAAAAGAAGGAAAGTCAATGGCAGTACAGGTTAGCTTCTATGTTTCCTCCAGGACTAAACAAAATGGTGTCTTTAACACCATTACTTATAGAGAGAGCTAACAACATCTGAAGTATTAATTCATGTTTTTAATATATATACAAACACTTGTTAATCACATTTTACTGTGTATTAAGAATTTTTAGTTTTAGAATGAATGATATTTTAAAATCATCAGTAAAGTTATATTTATATTGTATATATACACACATTTTTTAAAAACATTCCAATAACCAAAATAGAAACATTACGTATCTTTGTAAGTTTCTATGGTAACATATTTATACACAATATTTATTATCTTCATACTTTTGTGCCAGTATTTACTTATTTATAAAGTTTTATACATTTTTAATGTTTTACTCCTACATCAAATACAACAAGTCTTTTGCACTTAACACACTCACTATTGTTGGTAATTAATTCTAGGGTGATGTTTGTTTAAATGTTAATTGTGAAGGTATGATGTCATTAATTGGAGGGTTATATAAACATAATTAAACAAAGATAATTGTTTCTGATGAAGTCTCTATCATGAGATGAAAGCGCTTAAACTGTCAAAGTAATTGTTATAATAAACGGATGGTTGTTTTAAATTTTCTACTTCATGTCCTGGATTCCTGGTTCATTGGATTTATATTCAACAGTTCTGTTCGTTTTATTTGTGGTCTACACTTATCACAAGGTAATATCATAGTCCTCATTCCCACCCAGGGGTGTGAGTTTCAGATGCAAACACCAAATGTAGTGCATTTGCAAGTGTGGGAGCAAGCGGGTGTAAGCCTGTTTGGCCGCCTGTATGCGAGTATTACACTGGTGAAGCAATGTAGAGGCTGAGTGTAAGAAACTGTAACCGGAGGTTAGCATTGCTTAGCTCCACACAAACTCACACACACCCGCTCACAACTGCTTTAATGTGCCTTAATCACTCCGTATCCAATGGCCTTGTTCTGCCCAGCAACAAAATAAATGGCTTCTGCAAGGCTCAAAACCAGGACCTTGCACACACAGCTAGTGTGATTTACCACTAAGCCATGGCAGATATACAGACATCGCATGTTATCACGAACATATCATCCAGCTCAGTAATTCAACAGTATAGGAAATGTATTCCATCATGTAGATGAATGTGTCTGTGTTTATATCCAGATATAGATACATACATATATATAGAGATATCAAGAACATCCTATGTGACAACAAAGCATTACAAAATAATGAAAAGGGAAACACCAGCAATGCCTGTATTATGTAGTGGTGTTGTCCTATGTAATATCAAGACTCCCTCAGACAGACATGTGTCATTAATACATGCAAACATTTGTACATTGGCCAAATACATCACTCTGTGCATTTTATTTACATTAACACATCAGTTCCTGTCCAATCATTATGTGAGAACAGTACTCATGCAAGGTGCTGTGTGCAACATCATCATCATGAAAAAGGTAAATGGGGTAACCATAGAGGGACTGGCAGTGTTGTGTGTACAATGGGGGTCATCTGCATCACGTGTACCTGGAACCTTTAGGAGTTTTGTGCATACCAGGATCGTGTGCCTGAGAGACAGGGGTGAGGACAACTGGAGTATGTTGTGATGCATATTAAAAGGGTTACATGTATCCAGTGGACACGTGTGTGAAATGGGCAGCTATGTATGAGGCAAATGTTGTTCTAGGAACTAATTGGCCTTTTGTTTCCGTAGGGTGAGAGTGAGATGTGGGGGAAGGAGAGTAGGTATGCTCATGGAGGATAGGTTGGGTAGGATGACAGACAAGACAGCATACAGGGTCAGTATATGACACATGTGGCGGGATACACCTTGGACACGTGTGTGAAATGGGCAGCTATGTATGAGGCAAATGTTGTTCTAGGAACTGATTGGCCTTTTGTTTCCGTACGGTGAGAGTGAGATGTGGGGGAAGGAGAGTAGGTATGCTCATGGAGGATAGGTTGGGTAGGATGACAGACAAGACAGCATACAGGGTCAGTATATGACACATGTGGCGGGATACACCTTGGACGGGGAGGGGTGTTTGTCAGTCACAAACCCATGAGCCCCCAGATGGAAATAGTGGGACGGAGGTCCCCAGCCATGGGCAGCCACCACTGCACCAAAACAGCCGCAAATGTGGCTGTGCTGGGGGCTGTCTAGGAGGGGAAGGCTCACCATGTAAATATGACACTCTGCACTCGAGCTGGTGTATCTGGCCTTGAAACCCAATATTGAGCACCCTACGCTTCACATCCGGGACTGTACGACAGCGGACAATTCCTGTCTGGACATGCTCCCAGGGGGGACAAGCCCCATCCTCAGTGGTTGTTCTACCAGAAGGTGGTGCAGAGCCAAGAGAGGTGGCGGTCCAAGGCTGGGCCCCAGATGTGCTGGTGCCCGGTGCCATGGACAGCTGAAGTGGGACAGGAGGTTCTGCTGGGACCTCCAAACCCATACAGCCTATGGTGTTGCAGTTTTAACACAGATATGGCTTAGTAATAATCAACAGCATTCAGGATTACTTATAACATCATGCATAGATATGACCATCAACCCAACACAACAGATGGAATACATTTACAGAGGGAGCACAACACATGCATATATACTGCATGACATTTGTACAAAGTGTAGAAGACTTGTGACTGCAGCTATGAACAGATGCCCATTATTGGCATGTCACTGAGAACTCCAGACAGTGACTGTCATACCACTGTTTCATGTGACATATGTCCAATCAGGGGTGTGATGGCAGTAACTCTCATCACTATCACCATGTACTGACTGCAATCCTCACACTATGCTTCTGCAGTTCACATATGTGTGTTCAGGGAGTAACACAGGAAACAAATGGTTCCACACACTGACCAGTCCACAGATGGCCCTATAGATGGGGGTTCCCGCACAAACAGAGCACTGTCTTGTAAGTTTTAAAACATGCACAATAGCCATTACCACACTCAACTTGTTAAACTGGGAGTAGTCTCACTGAAGCATAGCTACACTTACATGCTGTAGTCATGTCTGGCACATCACCCTCCTGTCTTTAGGCTATTTTCCCCTGTGTATGTTGTTTGAGGAACATCCAGATATCATCTGTGATGCCATTTACCAAACACCAGATACAGGTTCCACTCACAGTGACTGTCATGGGCAAACACCAAAATGATGTTCCTAGATAATGTACTGTGTTTCCATGTGATTGGCTATGGGAACATCACCACAGCTGTTCCACGTGCAATCAGCTAGAGGAGGACTGCAATAGGTGCAGAGGCCATCACCTGATCATGACCATCACTTGCAAAACACAAGCTGCTGCTGAGCAGGTGCACAAATCCACATCCACCTGAGAGTTTGCGGGAGGGACAGACGGTGGCAAAGTACATCAGAGAAGGGCTTGGAGACTAAAACCTAAGCATCGTCTGTCACACACCTACCAGTAGAGGGGCTCAAACCCCGACTGACTAGTCATTAATATTACAAGCGCATGCAGTTACTCCATGTGCCACAAAGCTGACATGTTGATGTGCTGTAAGAACATATATGTGTGCTGGTGAGTGACATCTGCAACAGAGATATAGTAGACCTACATTAGGCATAGCACACATGGCTGTCCACATGAACAGATGTCATTGTCAACACAACCACATGCTGTAATTGCCAGGCCCACAAATACACTTCCTAAATACTTAGTTTGCCAAACTGCAGTAATGCACAGGTACAACTTGCACCACAGGGGATATCCGGAGGTTCTATGGTCTAGGACATGTGAATGTGTCTGACATCAGTCGGTATGCCAATGGGAGTTATACTGGGTATGACTGTGGTTGGGAACATCATACCCCACATGCAGACACAAGGTGCCAGTACTGACATGCATGTGTGCATTGCTTCATGGGTGGGTAGTGGTTGGCTGTGCAAGATGGCTGTACAAGGCTGGGTGAGGGGTAATCCTTGGAGTCACACCACCCAACAGCGGTGTGCAGTGTGGTTCAGGGGTGTAGTGTCTGCAATGTCTCACATAGATGGGTATTGTATGAACTGTCCTGACATCCTGGTTATCATTGTGTATGGCCATTGCTTTGCAATGCATGCCATGTCTGTGTTTGATAGTCCTTGACATAGACATTGCCTGGGATGTGCATGTCCCACAATAATGTACATTGACATGTACAAGTGTACCTGGTTTGGCTGGCACATGTTGTGTACACAGACTGTTATCCTCAGATATGCCAATACTGGCCTGGTGTGGCAGGTCCTGCTTATAGACAGCAGGTTGACCCTGCACCTCCATTGATAGCAGGTATTCCCTGATGTCAGTGGCATCAGTCCATACAAGGCACGTGTGTAAGGCATTGTATGGCCTCTGTAGATCACATTTGATGGCACCACATATGTTGCAGGCATCAAGTGGGGAACGTAGTGAAGGCACATTGTCCACAATTATGTGCCTATTATACTGCTGAACAGGGTGCCATGCCCTCTGCAGCCCACTGCAATCACACCATGCTAACTATCTGTCATCAATCTGCAGGGTACTAGCAACATAGCGGGATATTCTAGGCAAGTATGTTTGTGTATGACAGATGGGTTCAGAATGTATTCTAGGTAATAGTAGGGTTGCATACTTTGTTCACCAGGCCTTTTGCCAAATGTAGGGGTATGGCTTGCCAACACAGTCCCTTGGCTGATTGACATCTGTACTCCTCATCAGGAGGACATTGTGACATATAATATGGACACCATATAGGAAAACTACAAAATCCACTACCCAACATGTCCAGTGGTTAGACACTCACAGCTACCACCACACAGGCTCTGACTGTCAAGCACACATCTGCCATGTCTTGGAATAGAACCCCTACCTAAATAGTTTATCACACTACAGCATTATGCAGTTACAGCACATGCTACAAAGATTGCTGGGTTACAGAAGTCCCAGAGGTGTATTTCTAGGTGGGTGACATCAGCAGGATTGCCAAAGGTGGTTATGAAAATTGTAAAGAGTGTGCATACTCTAAAAAGCATTGTTACTTTTTCAGGCAGACAGACACACACACACAGTTGGTCTCTCTTGGAATAGAGCCCCTACCTAATTAATTTATTACACTACAGCAATATGCAGTTACAGCACGAGCTATGGAGAATACTGGGGTACAGTAGTCACAGAGGTGTATTTCTAGGTGGGTGTCATCAGCAGGATTGCCAATGCTGAGTATGTGAATTGTAAAGAGTGTGCATACTCTAAAAAGCATTGTTTCTTTTTTCAGGCAGGCACACACACACACACACACACACACACACACACACACACACACACACACACACACACACACACACACACTTGGTCTGTCTGGGATTAGAACACCTACCAAACTAGTTTAACACATTACAGTATTACTCAGTTACAGCACGTGCCATAGAGATTACTGGATTACAGCACTCCCAGAGGTGTATTCGTAGGTGGGTGACATCAGCAGGACTGCCAAAGAAGGGCATTTCAAGTGTACTGTGAGTTGTACATGTCTGTTACCTATATGTACCCACTGCTTACTGTCACAAAAACACATTTGCACCTGCTTACAACTGCTTAAAAGTGTCTTATGCAGATCTAATTGACTGTATCTACAAGGCTTGCAGGTCATGATCCCTGGATCATGCACACTGAGGTCACTGGATGTACCACTAAGCTATCTGGGTTGTATGCAGTTGCATGGAGTTTATAATGCACATCTTACAACAGGTATTCCACAGTACTGAAAACAAATGGGACAGTCATTTTGTGTACATATGTACAGTACCTTTGAATGTACTGCACTCTGTGAAACAACAAAGACAAGTCTACTTCGGTACAACTGTCATAACTACATATATATGTATATGCACCTACGGGATGTGTACACACACACACACACACACACACACACACACACACACACACACACATATATATATATATATATATATATATATATATATATATATATATATATATATGCATATACACAGACACAGCTATAGCTATATATATATATATATATATATATATATATATATATATATATATATATATATATATATATATATATATACACACACATGTCTGAACACCCTTTCTGATACATAAGGGTTCCAAAGGAACTGACATGTACACAAAACAGAGGCATCTCTTGAGTTATAACATTTAAATCTTAAGCAGTTTACCAGAGAAGGGAATGGTTGTTGTGTATGTGGAGTTTGGGGTGGGGAATGATGGCTAATTTATTCTACCCTGGGGATTGTAGAGTTAGGGTGGGGGAATAATGGGTATGGACTTACACCCCAGCGACCGCTTCTGTGTCACTGCTCGGCAGTGGCACAGGAAAATAACATGCCCAACTGTAGTTGTGCTTGACTGTGTATTCTTTACCATTCCTATGTAATACTTTGTAGACACCGGTCACCACAAATGGCTACCATGGTGTGCTAAAAGACATTACACATGTGTATGCCTGGCTACAGGGTAGTCACACACACATACATGCACACACTTGCCAGTATTGTGAATACACGTCTTGCCTATGTAAAGGTAACTAGTACAGTGGTATGTGTCACAGAACACATACAATTACACTTACTCTGATTCCACTTCTGAGCTGGGTGACATCACAGGACTGATTACTTGCAGTGGGGAGGGGAGAAGAGAGAGGTTTAGCAGTTGACAAGGATAAAGGCCAGTGTAAAAGGTGGTATCTCTTTGGAATGCAGCAAACCCCCCTGTCATGACAGGATGCAGACACAAATACACACACACAGCCATTTGCTGACACACACAAACACACAGTTGCCAGTGGTGGGATCAGAACTCCTACCTATCTACAGATCACTATTACAGTACTACGCAGTTAGGAGATGAACCACAGAGATTACACATTCCAAAGCAGTCAGAATGCCCTTCTAAGATTGAGGACAACAACAGGGAGACTGAGAGTCATGAAGTACATAGCTGTAAACCTGTGTGTTTAAAGTAGGTGTCCATTACAACCTGTATGCACAAACAAGACACATCATCTGCAGGTAGGCCTGAGAAGTATAGTTGTAGCACAACAGGAAACTGAACTGGAGTATGCCCACCTGTGGAATGGACAACTACTATCACTATACAGAGTTACAGTGGGCATGCTCATACACTTAGTAGCACAGGGCCATTTGGGATGCACTATGACTACAACTACACAAGGCTATACAGGGCATGCTCATACACTTAGTAACAAAGGGATTGTTAGATGCACTGACTCAAATTACACAAGGTGGCAGTGGGTACGCTCATACACTTAGTAGCACAGGGCTGTTTGGGATGCACTCCGATTCTAACCACAGAAGGCCACAGTGTGCATGTTCATACACTTACATGTACAGAACACATTGTAATGGACTCCTATTGTAAACACACAGGTTTACAGCTGTGTACATCTTACCTGTCAGTATATATGCATATCATACTGGTTGATACCTGATACCTGTATGTGGCCTGTAAATGATATATCTGTGTCTGTGCTGTGTGATACACATGCATACATGTACTTGAAGTACTAACATATATATGTTAAGTATACACATTCAGGCATGTGTGGATGTGACAGACAATAGGTTACCTGAGACACACAGGTGAATGCTACATACAGCATGTGTCACACACCTTGCTGCCCTGAAAGACATACATTGATAGTAGGTTGTGGACAGTGGCATTATACGTGGAACAGTGGCATGTGCAAGCATAATGTGTGAGCCACATTGTGTAATGGTACTGAGGTGCAAGTGTCAAGATGACCTCTCCCAGCTGTGTTAGTAGTTGTCAGTATTAGCAGGACTGCTACCCTAAGTATATCTCACATTGGTGATTTACACAATTTCTGCTGCTGTCCATCACCTTACATGAGGCATTTGCTAGAAAGCACATTACTGCCACTTACAGTGATGTCATGGTACGAGTGGCAACTGCTAGACCAAAACATTGAGCCAATGTCCTGCTGTTATTATGAGGTTGTCCAGTGTCTGTCATTCTGGGCTGTCATGACTGAACGACAAGCCTTCAACACAGAGCACAAGCATCCATCTTTCATGTATGTGTGGATAATACTTAGGTTGCATTTACCCATATAGTCGCATTCCAAGGCAAATGTCCTACACACAGAAGTAACACCCTGACACCTACAAGACAATTGCATTGGATACTTATTCTAACCAGTGTTAGATGTGTGGCTTTAGTAATCCATTTGCTCAATGTAGAACCTACAATGGGGAATACTGACATCTGTGCAGTGAGGAACACCTGGCTGAAGGCTCTGTATTGCACAATTGCACTACCACCATATAACTCAGATCCAGACACGTGGGCCATAACAGTGGTATGGTCCATTTCAGGTAGTGGTGTCCACATATTCATAAAGGCTACTCACATGTAAAGGCCACTACTCTGACATAACTCCTCACAGATGAGTCAGGTACAGGTGACAGTGGCAAATGCTGCATTCTAAGTTGTATCCTCATATACATCCACCACCTTGTCCCCAGACTACCAACACACATCCATATGTGGTATGACATAGTATGGTAAACCACCAGATAACCTTTGATTGGTGGACTGTACCTAGGCCAACATCAACTGTGCAAAGTACCCATGTACAGACACAGCTGCATAATGTGTTATGCAATGCAATAATACCACTGTTTGTAACCAGCTCAGTTGTACACATATCAGGCTCCCTTGGATGTTGTCAGCATTAACATGGTCAACTGTTGCTGTACACCAGTAAACAACACTCTCATGGTTGGATATGACCTAGCTGTACCTGCCCTGGATATGTACATCCCACACTCATACAACATAAATGACATTACTATAGCTTCCGTTATCCTTTCTGCATACAGGTAGCTATAGTCATTACACACATGCACATGGCAGATAGCATGCTAACAGTACATAAGGTTTGATATCTATGTTAACAGAGGTAATATTCCCTCTCTACTGGTCACCCATGACACCTATCATATCATACAACACTCCATGTGGCATGTATGTCTTTAGACGTGTCCACCTAATGCAATGCCTACAAACATACCCAAATAACAGGATCATAGGACCTACACAAGGCCTGTGCATTGACAGACTCAGGGAAAACCAGCTCTGCTCTGTATGTTCCAGAGTAGTCACAGATGATATGTTCATGACAGCTCCTACATATACCCCATGTCTACAATTGCAAGCCATGCATGCTGTGTGCTGTCTGGACATTAGCCTTAGTACCACAATAGCCAGTACATGCTGGGGTGAGATGTTTACAAGCCACAGACCTCACACATGCTTGAATGAATGTACTGCCTAGCTCTAACAAAGCACATTCCTGGCACTCTTCCAGTAAACATGAGTTGTGTGTGGCAAATAATATCTGCTCACTGTTGACCATTACAGTGCCCTGGCTTCACAATGGCACTGTCAAGTAACAGTTTGTAGGAGCATGGCATGGAATAATGCTGTGTGTGTGTCTTGCTGATATGTGCTGTTGTCATATATGTACACTTGGCTACTCGATGAAGGTGGTGGTGTCCTACCAGTACATGAATACAACATCCATTATGGTGTAATGCTCAGCTATGTTTCACACATGGCATGGGGAAGGTGTGGAATGTATCCTCTTGACTTGCTTGTGCACTTACTGATGTAGACCGCATATGTGTACATGTATTAATTTTTGTGTAGATTCCATGTGTGTGCAGTGTCTGATGTCTGAAGGCGACTGTTGTCTTAGTACATCATGCTGTTGCAATACAGCCTCAACATTGCCAACTGTATATGATGATATGCTCTAAGTACAGTAAGCTGTACATGAGGTATGGACAGATGTTTGGACATGACTACTAAGTGGTGGGGCTTCTTTGCAGATGAATGATTACTGAGGACAGCTCACTGGTGTGTTATAACCATTCCTACAATTACCAGTGTAACTGCTAAGGTCAGGTTTTGTTAATTGAAGTGGAAGCCAGACAAAGTAGAATGCAGTAAGGGTGACACTGAAGGCAAACCTCATGACACCTGTAACAGTAATACCTCCCCTGTGCATACATTGTGCATATATCAGCACTGTTGGCAAAGGAAAGAGTCAGTAAGCTTTGTAGCAAATGTGACAGTGCTGTACTTCTGTAATACCTATCATGAGATAGGCAGTTGTTTGATTCACAGTACTGGCACATGTGGGTGTGCCCATATATGTCATGTATGGTTGGGAATACATCCCACATGTTTTTACTCTCCTGAACACTGTTGTTGACACCTGTACAGAGTGAAGTGTAGAAAGAAAGGCATAGGTGGTGGTTGAACCTTACATATGTCAAGTGTCTGTCTGTATGTGACATAGGTGTATATCTTTGTAAATGCCACAATGTGTGTGTGTGTGTGTGGGGGGGCTGTCCGTGTGTATGGCTGTACAGTCCCTGGAATGAGGCTGTATTTTACCCTAGTGAAATGTTAATGCCCCCTCCCCCATCCACTCAATGCAATCTAGTATCCCTTTTGATATCATCAGTCTTAGACTGGCATTCTAACTGCCTGTTAACATGTACACCCTGGGGTGTGACCTGCTGTTACATAGTCTACTGATGGATCCCTCTCCCCACATAAACTCACTGCACTGTAGTATCCCAGTTGATGTCCTCAATCTTAGGCCATTCCGACTACCTGTACATGTGTAATCACTGTGGCACATCTTGTAATTGTGTAGTACTATAATGATGATATGCACATAGGCAGGGGTTCTCATCCAAACACTGGCAACTGTGTGTGTGTGACAGAGTGTGTGTTACTGTGTCTGTGAATCCCTGAATGTGTGGGTGTGTCTGTGTTTGCATGCTGTCATGGCAGTGGGTATTACTGCTTCCCAATAAGAAGCCACTATTTCCACTGGCCTTTACCCTTGTCATCCGCCATATCACTCTTTTACCTCCTTCTTGCTCCAGGTAATTATACCTGTGATGTCACCCACTATGGATGTGACGGCTCTGAACACAGTAGCTTACTACACAGCTATCATGCGCTTGGATCATTAGAACAGTAAACATAATTGAACCATGGGAGAATATAAGTGTAATGTGGAAGCTACAAAGTGCATGCAGGTATTGTCATACTGACCTGTGGGCAGTCAACATGTACATATGTGACACTAACCGCAAACACCGACATCCTCCGGCACATGCAACTACACCTGAAAGTGGAAGGCAGAACGTCAAGATCAACATGCTGTTAGTGTTGCTACACATGATACATACTGTCAAACGTACAAAATTCATTCTAAAACTGTAATACATGGTATATCTGCTGCCTGTCAACACTACTAAACAATATTAATCTACAATTGTCTACCTAGTATGTTCACCCTGTGCGTCAGACCATATGAGTATGTCCCTGCACCAATGCTGTGGATGACAAAGATGTGGCACAGGCATCATCATATGCACAGGGTGATAATGTTTGCCAGAGGCCTAGGCTGCACCATTGGATAACATCATGTGTGTGTGTTAGGACCTGTGTTTTCATTGCGTGTGTGTGGATGTTATGCATGTGTGTGTTGAGTTGCCCTACATTTGTTTCCAGTGTGTGTGTGTGTGTGTGTGTGTGTGTGTGTGTGTGTGTGTATGCATGCACACAGGTCTGGCATGTGGCTGTCCTACACAGGGGTATTATTGACAGCTGCAGACTGTACAAGGCAGGTTTCACAGTTCTCGGTGTCCGGCCATGGCCACGTGACCTGCGCCTGCCAGGGGTTGCACAGGCACTACAAGGCAGAGGTCCAGATTGGGTACTGTCTGATGACACGTCCACTGGAATCGTGTCCCTGTTGGGACAGTCCAGAACCACATGCACGTGGCCTGCTATGTCCTGCTGTGGACTGCACTGCACCAACTGCACTGCTGCTGCTACCATCACTATGGGAGCAGGCATGTGCAGTAGCATGTTCATGCAGACTTTCAACAGGTGATGTAGTTGACCTATGTCCACGTTCCCATCTCCTCACTCCCATCAGATGTTCTAGCACAGACATTCCACGCTCAAGGATTGACATGCCACGGTCAAGGACTCCCACTATGTCACCCAATCGTCTATCCAAAACATCTGCAAGATGATGGTGAGCATTTGCAAGTGCCTGGATGTTGTCAGTTAATGAACAGACAGCAGCCCTCTGAAGCATCAGACCTTCTCTGTTGTACCATTCAGCATGTGCCTGTGCCTCCATTACAGCCCAAAACATGCGTCTGGTGACTCCAGCTGATGTGCTTTGTCTCGCAGGAGCATGTTGGCCAGTGGTCCTCCCACAAGCAGCTCTGTGCACATGCCTGTGTGGGACATCACCAGTCAGTTGACTGGGATCGTGGTGTGCAGGCACACCTTCCATAGTCTCCACACTTCCATGTTCCATGCTACCACCCGCCAACTGTCCTTCCTCTATGGCCAGTGGTGATGGGGTATGTGTAAGCAGGGGAACTGTGTGCGTGGATAAGGGGGATACAGGTGGAATGTCAACCAATGGCACAGATTCAACCTCTGACATCCCTGCCTGTGCCTCAATCATATTATCATCATCACTGCTGGAGTCTGTGGGGACACTAACATCAGGTGGACTGCAGGAGGGCAACAAACCTACATCAACACCTGTGAGGGGAAGACAAGAACTGTACATTACAAGTTATACCAGACACACAGACACACACACAGACACACACAGACACACAGACATACACAAACACACACAGACACACACATTAATTGCAGGTGATATGGCAGATGGCATTCAGCTTAGACAATTATAGTGGTAGTTATCATACATCATTGAGTTGCACAAAACAGCATGCATATGTTATACCAGACGACATGCACCTTACACAATTATAGTGGTGGTTAGCATACATACCTGTATTGCACCATTTGTGTTAGTAGCCAATGCCCCATAACTTCAACACAATGCATGCACTTTGCACTGTTGCACCACACTTCCATGGTGTGTGCAACATACACCACATGTTAATAGAACATCGCTGACCTTTGTGCATCTGCCACTGATGCTTTGTGTTGGCCACCACCCCTGTGTGTGAGGACATGAGCAGAAGGGTATGTCGATTAAATACTATGTTTACCTGAGCCCTAGCTTGCATATCTCCCCCAAAGCAGTGCATGTCTGTTCAACATTATTCCACCTACCCCTGAGCTGAGTCTAGACATTGTGCATGTGGCTGTACACACATGTTTGACATGGCTGTCCCTACTTTGCAATGGTGCCACAGACCAGCACAGGTTTACAGTACACTGGCCTGCTGTGTGGCATATGACCTTGCCAATCACATGGAGTATGACATGCCTTCTGCTGACATGTTGAATGACATGCATTCATGTGTAACACAATGGTGTCCTTTCCAATCTACAGTACAGTAATGGTGTCCCAATGCAGGGATGTGTTATACTAACATGGGCCTTCAGCTGATGCAATGTTGTCTGTCCACCCTACAAATATGCAGTGACATACTGCACATTGAGCTGATGTGCATAGCCATTGCAGGGCATCATGTGGCATCACAATTGCTATACAGTGTAAGCTTCTGACACAGTTCATAGCCATGACTATCTTCACATACAATATATATCTAATGTGGAGTGTGACCCACTTCACTGAGGTGTATACACACTAAACCCTAATGTGGAATGTGTGACACAGGTCACAGAAGGGTATACGGATGACACCCCTGCAGATCTGCAACCATATTACTGATACCTGGCAACTATGCCCACACATGGCTAACTTAGCAGTACTCTATGTCCCACATGCCATCTGTGTACCTCACACACTTGAGGAGCAGGCATGACAGTGATGTCTGACACCAGCAAGGTGAATGTACTGTGGCCTGATGTGGTTGTATGTGTATGTTGTGCAACACATGTATGTATTTGGATACTGTATAGGTGAATGCTTTCATGTCGTGACACACTCAGGATGTTCATGACATGTTATGTGGTGGTTTCAAGTTATGCCTACATAAGCTGTGCACAGGCCTGTATGATGTTTAGTGTTTCACATCTGCAATATCACCATTACACAAAGGCCATAGTTGTATTGTGTCAAGCCAATGTACAACAGGGTGTACACACATGTACATCACGTCTACTGCATGCTGCTTCATGTCTCTGGCCATCCTCCATGGCCATGTGCGCACATGTTCTGTCCAATGGCTGTGATGACCATGTTATTTCACATGTCAGTGTTATCCCATACGACATACACCCATAGATGTCATATGCTCCACTGAGGACAGGGTTATGCAGACAAAGGGTGGTATGTATGGGATGTGAGACATCATGTTTTGCAGGGTAGTTGAGCAGTGTTGCAGTCAGCCCACTACATGTCATGGACATGTCAGATAACACATGACATTGTGTTACATTCATAGCAAGGATATAATCCACAAGGGTGTATCCTGTGGGCCAGTCATACTCCAGCTCCAACACATTTAGAGTGTGTGCACACATATGCTCTCTGTACAGTACTGTTCATATTCCCAACATGTGTAATGCTGATATGTAGTACCTGTCCCTACAGTGAAACACACCTCCACCATTGTATTCACAGTTGTCCCCACATCTGGCAATGACTGTTTGGAAGGTTTAGTGTAGGTGTTTCATATAGTCTTCAATTGTTTCAATTGGGTAACCACTATGATGAATTTCAGGTCTGACCAGTGTCTATTAACAGGAACACCATACATTATGTGTACGTGTGTTAGGACAGATAGCATGCAATTAATATTATGCGTGCATTATCAAACCTGGTAAATAATAACAATCTCACCCGACACAGGCTGCTGTCGCTACAAAATAACAGAGGTACCTAAACAGGTGTCACAGCAGTAAGATCATTATCCACACTGGCATGATAGTTACAGAGTGCAATGTCCATGTTAGCACATAAGCCAATAGAATACACTATACTATGGAGTATGCACACCTGTGCTACAGGGTTTAATGTCCATGATAGCACATAAGCCAGTACAATAAACTAAACTATGGAGTATGCACATCTGTGCATACATAGAGTAGCAGACTATAGTATGTGGCATGTTTGCATAAATGCCTTGCATATGATGTTACATTACATATTGTGCAGTAACACATGAAACTATGTGAAATATAGTTGTGTTATATGTGCAGTACTGACTTACCAGGCAACTCCAGGCTCAGTGGTTGAGAGACACCCACCTCCACAATACCAGCTAAAGCTTGTGGATGGAGGTCTGCAGGTGTCCCCAGGTTGGCCAGTAGCTCCTTGGTATGTGTGAGTGGGGGCTGGGTGAGTGGCCCCCCACATGTTGCACCTTGTTCCTTGGCAATTGCATTAGCATGCTGTTTCGCCTGTCTTATGAGGTCAGTGCAGTGTCGGTGCACCTGCTGAAAGGTGCGATTGTGACCACCAACATCAATTACCCTCCTGCGGAGTTCCTCCCACAGGGCATCCCACTGCTGTGCATCCTGTGGCACATGGCTGAAGAATGTTGTATGGTTATCGAGGAGGTATGGGACGAGGACCTCATCCTCCAAACAACTGTACGCTGGCAGCCTGCTACGTGGCATATGTGGAAGACATAATGATGGAGAGAGGCCACAGTAACTCACAGAGAAGTACAGAAGTACAGTTGAACATACACGTGTATCACATTTATTATGATTACAAATAAGTATTTGCAAATCTACATGACACTAACACCACTGACATGTATAAGTCACACACCTTTGACACTTACTGGTGATGTGATGTTATCACCATACATCTGAGTGGCATGTGATGACATTGCTCATACTCCATGTGGATGTTGTCTTGACGTGGGCATGTCTGTTTGCCTGTACTGGTGTCTATACCTATCAGCACATGCCTGGATGTGTTCACATTAATGTAATTGACCTTAATGCTGTGTATATGTTACATATATAATCATACATAGCCATTAGGGACATGACCTGTGACCCTGCAGACTTGCAAGCATGTATGTGTTTTGCCATATACATCTACATGACACTGTACAGCTGTGTAGCATCCTGCCATGTATTGCCTGTGTTGCATATGTGTAACACATGGGACAATAGCTAGCCTGATGGTATTTGCAGGGTTGGATATCAACTGTAGCATGTATGGTCATAGTGATCTAGTAGGCTATATGCCCTGGGCCATTTATGAGCCTAGGCAGACAGGTTACCTAGCTGTAGGCAACAGACTGGTATGTTTCAGTGGCCAGTTCAAGCAGTGCCACAGAACAGATCCACAGGGTTACTGATATATTTGGCATGCGGTCATCACTCCATGTCACAGAGAGGGACGATGTGCAGTTGTACTAGAAAGGTGGATGTCCATGAAATATGTGTTTATTTGGGATCAGGATGTGTTAAGTGTAGCATGTCCAACACCTTTGGGTTGGACATGGCCTTATTCAGGGTAGGCTGCATGCTACATTATGCAGCTAGGGATTGGGAAGGGCAGTGTAGGCCATCTACACATGGGCAATAACCCTTAAAGGAAAATATGTGATCTGTTATGGGTCACGTGAGTGTTGAGTATGGCTGAGCAGTTATCTCCATATCCCTGGATGGAAAACTGTCATGATTAGGGGTTCCACATACGACTACGTGACTGGTGTGGTGAAGTAACTATCAAAGGCAAGACTACTGTCCAGCTGCATCCCATACATGCACAGCTGCCATTATGTTGACAGCTGCCTAGGTGGTAGTTCATGGGTACAGGGATTTTAACATAGAGGATGACAATGCAATACTTAGCTGTCCGATTGTGGCCATACGTCACACACCACACATCTGACCCACAAAGGCCCTTCTGTATGTTGAATGCAGCACACATTGTGTCAATTATTGCTCCTAGTTCATAGTCATTTGCAAACATCAATAGGCTGATGCCTTCTGTGTTAGTCTGTGTGGTATAGATAACAAAGAGGGTGAGTACCAAGAATGAGCCCTGTATTACTGTGGCTGGCACTGGTTTGATGTGTGTGTATTAGTCAGACACCGTCTGTAGTATTGGTTCTGCCAGCAGTCCAGTTGCCAACCACTCCTCTGACAGAGGAATATACACCTAGTTTACTGAGTGTAGCTGGAACACAATATGAGTGATGGTGTCCTATGACCTGGCAAGGTCATGATATGCAATGTGAATCAAACCTACTGTCATCTACATCTGTACCGAGTACATCAAATATGTTGATCACAGTTCATGGCCTTACAGACCAGACTCAGCAGGGTAGTTGTGCACTATTTCCCATTATCAATGGTGTCTCCCCTTTGTGGGGTGTGATAACTGTTGCTGTGCACCATTCGGTGTGTACACAGCCTGACATGGAGCTATGATTGAACATGATGTGTATGTGGATAGCTGATTGTTCTTACATTTGTGTAGGATACACCCTGGGATGTTGACAGGTTCCATGAAAGCTGTATGTATGGCTTTAGAGAGTGCAGCTTGTACTTGCATAGTTGTTATTACAGGGGCCCTGTAGTGTACATGAATATATTACTAAGTGTACCTGTTGGGGGGAGGTGAGAGTGGAGTTAGGTTCTCCAAGACCCTATCTGGATGAACAGGTGCTATTTGTGTAGGTGCAGTACTTCCCATGCCATAGTGCTGTGCAGCATGGCAGATCTTGTCGTTGCCATTACGATTAATGACACAGCTATAGAATGCTCTGTGCTTGGCCTCATAATATGTGGCTAATTAGTTTCACAGTAGCTTTGTGTAGTTTTATATGTTGTATCTGCATCTTACTGAGGCTGACCAGGGATCACCTACACTCATGTGTGTTCACTCTTGCAACAGTTACTACCTTCTGTGGTACAGTTTAAAGCATGGTACCACCAGTTTGCCTTCTTGTTTGTGTTTGGTTGAATTCTGGTTCTGTTTCAATGGCACAATCACTGCACGTATGTGACTGCTTAAGGTTCATTTGTGTAGGATTCAGCATTTGAACATGCATTGTCCATCTGTATGGGTGCCACAACAGTCACCACTCTGCTCTTAGGAAACATGACATTGGCATTGGAGACGGACTATGTGTAGCATACTGTTAGCCCTGTTTGTGTGACTACTGTGATCCAGGTCATTGGGGTTGATGGAATCCAACATGCATTGAGCGCAAGTGTTGGTACATGAGGAGACTTCCCAGTTCATAATAGAATAGTTGAGAGTAGCCATTATTATGGTTTTCTGTCTCAGACCTAATCTTCCCCATTACAGCACGTTATGACAGTTGGGAAATCCGCAGCATGGTGTGTGATCTGTCGCAAGGTGAAATTTGAATTCCACTTTGGCACAAAAGTAGTTGCTCAGCATAATGCATCTGAAGTTATGCAAGTGAAACTAATGTGGGGGTGTACATATCCTTCAGGAATATGGACACACCTGAGGCCTGTGTGTTCCAATAAAGGATAATGGGCAAAATGTGAGGTATGTGTTATAACATGGTCTTGCAGGTGTGCTCTCCGGAGCATTGAAACATGTCTCAGCCACTGCACAGATATGTTCTCCATGTTAGGAATTGACATATGTGTGTCCATATAGTATTTCCGACATGTATCGTTGTGTAGCATGACCCACAGTTTATTACTTGGCTCTCCCTGTAACAGCAGTGGACCTTCACTTGAACTATGCATGATGAAGGCACTATAGGGGAAGCATGAGCCCTAGGCAGTATCCAGATTCTCAGGAGTGACAGGTACAGGCCCTGTCTGGCAAAGAATCATGGTCCATCAATCATGTTATCCCAGCAGACAGATACTGGATACCCTTTGACTTGCACCACTACACTACACAACTGTGGAATACAATCCTTTTGTCCCTGTACTGCAGTATCATGCTGGCCAATGGCAGAATGCTACCCAGGCCTTGGGACATACCTGCATGTGCTACAAGACCTGACAGTTCCTACATGTGTTTCCATGCAGTCCAGGCTACTGCATCACAGGTCCTGCACAACAACATGGAATATGCCAGAGCCATGTGTATAGTTCAAAGGGTGGTCTGAGTGTATGGGTATGTGGCTAATCATGGCAGAGAGGCAGCTGGCAGTATGTATGCCCTCATATAGGTTGGTCTATAACATAGTGCTAGAGTTTGCATTCACAGATGACTATTGCTGGGCATGTTTCCAGCCATGTGTTCTGAGGTGTGGCACAATTATGCAAACTACGTCATGCAGTTTGTGTATATCGGCATCTGTCTTTTCCAGCTTGGGAGGTCACTTGTTTGGCCAGATACTTAGAAGCGTCTGTGAATGTGTCTGATTTCTGGTACTGTGTGTGGGTGTCCTTACTGTGTTCTGGTAAGGGTATGTGTTGGTTGTGATGATGAGATGCATGTGTTAACCTACATCTCATGACTGTCCAGTCCTGTCATGGCTGTAGATTGGGCTGCCTTCCAGCTTACCCCTGTAGCTGCATCCCAAACAATGTGTGGGGTGTGACGTTAGGTGGGTTTGGCAGTGTACATGGCATAGAGATTACATTCCCCCAGGATGGCCACATACACAAAGCTGACATTAGTAAACACCAGTAGCTGACTAGTGGACATGACTGTATGAGATTCAGTACTACAAGTACCAAGTACTGTATTTGGTTTACGTATTGTTATGAAGATGTTTTAGACAGTGATGCTCACATGTAAATATTTGTGTTATGGACGTGACAACACTGGCTATTACGGAAACATTGTAGCTACCTTTAGCAGCAATCCTCTTCTGAGGAGCACATCACATCCTGTTAGTTGATTACAGATAATGCAAGTGTCTACAGGTCTGTTTCTTTCCCTGGGTATATACTCACATATCCACCAGGACCATGTGCTCTGTTGGACACAGACACCCACTTTTCAAACAGAGTCATGTATCAATAGACTCTGATGCCAGTATCAACATGATCAGGATATAATCAGATAGTGTAAGCCATCACCTATGAAGCGGCTATTACACATGGGCAGCTGTCTCCTACATCTTACGCTCCTACTGCAGATGTAACACTGGAGTTAAAGATGATATGCAACCTGTTTCATCACCAGTACTGTGCACTACCTTACCTACAGTATGTGCAAGTGGCTGTTAGGCTGGCAGTGAGAGCCTGGTAGTTCAGCCAGTGTGTCTCTACTCTCAATATCCACTCTATGTAGGTGTGCACATAGCCATTTGGCCCAGCCCTATAAAAAGGGTCGCTACACATTTGCATAACATGTACACATGCACAGCTGTTATTGCTTGCAAACGATACTAGAGAGGACCAGCCCTGTAACAAGGGTCACTACACATTTCCATAACATATATACATGCACAGCTGTTATTGCTTGCAAACCTTACTAGAGAGGACCAGCCCTGTAACAAGGGTCACTACACATTTGCATAATATGTACACTTGCATAGCTGTTATTGCTTGCAAACAATACTAGAGAGGCCTAGCCCTGTAACAAGGGTCACTACACATTTGCATAACATGTACACATGCACAGCTGTTATTGTTTGCAAACGATACTAGAGAGGTCCAGTCCTGTAACAAGGGTCACTACACATTTGCATAATATGTACACATGCACAGTTGTTATTGCTTGCAAACGATACAAGAGAGGTCCAGCCCTGTAACAAGGGTCACTACACATTTGCATAACATGTACACATGCACAGCTGTCATTGCTTGCAAATGACACTAGAGAGGACCAGCTCTGTAACAAGGGTCACTACACATTTGCATAACATGTACACATGCACAGCTGTTATTGCTTGCAAACGATAATAGAGATGTCCAGCCCTGTAACAAGGGTCACTACACATTTTCTTAACATGTACACGTGCACAGCTGTTATTGCTTGAAAACAATACTAGAGAGGTCCAGCCCTGTAACAAGGGGTGGATATTACATGTGTTATGTGCATAGATAATTACCTGGCTCTTCCAATTATCTTTGCTATCATGCTGCTAAACTGTCAGATGAATACAAATGATATGTATCCTGTTAATGAGTATTGCTATTGCCATTAGACATAACTACTGTTTGCATAACATAACAGAACTGGTATGTCGAATAGAATACAGATCTGCCTAAAACAGTGCACATTACACAGTTATTGGCACAATATCCCACAATGCACACCATATTTGCATGGTAAGCCCACCTTTAACATGTTCATCTTTCTTATAAACCCATACATATGTCGACTGTTACAATATATCGACATATACTATCCCCTGTTATAGCACGTACTTGTTGGACCAATCCTGACACCGACAGTGGCTGGAAGCAAATTGGTGAGTTCCAAGCCCATATCATCCCTTGTGGTGTATGCAGAGTTTGCCTTGTGATCTACAGCAGTACACACATAGAATACTACAAACATTACTACTGCTCAATAATACATCGCTACAAGATAGCTATTTCCACTATATGCATTGATTACACTGTAATTCGTACAGAACAGGTATTACATACACAGACATACTACATGTTATACATACCTTCTTAGTAATTGGAGGTGTTATTGACTAGTATAATACTCATTTTTGGTTCATCTTTCTGTGTTTTGTACTGTCCTACATGTAGATACAGATGGTTTGAATGTGTGAAAAGGCAACCTTTTATAGTTACAGATCAGTAACATGTGCTATCCTGATAACCAATTGGTGTTCCTAAGTTGCTAATTACATGCACATCAGCTGCACTGCTACTGCCTTAGCCGATACCATGTCTACAGTGGAGTATAATTGACTACTCTACTTGGGCATTGTCTCTTTGCCTTACTTGTGAGGAAGACAGCGTGGAAGTGTTTGGAATCTATTGCAACAGCTGTATGGAGACGAACAGTAATATATTGTGTGTAATGCCTATAGGATTTGGTCTAAATGTAAGTACTGCTGTTATATTTCTGAACATTGCTAGTTGTGCAGGGTTTGTCTGTACCTAACACTTCTGCCTATGTTTCAGTCTGGCCAGGTTGTTTGACCAGCTCAAGGCTGCATAGATATACATATAATCTTAGGGGGTTTACAGTGTGCTTACCAGACATATTTAGTTTAGTGTTACTGTGTATCATACTGTGCTGATAATCAGTACTCGGTAACACTTCCTGGTGTACAAACCTTTCAACCCTCTGAAACGGGATTAGTTCATACAAACCCTGTTACATCAGCAGCTATTCAATTGTATAACAGAAACTATTTCACATAGGGCCATGTTAGTGTGTCTATGTCCAGGTATGTTAAGGTTTCAGCAGATGTTGTACAGTAGTTGAATAATTGGTTATGGTATGGCAGTATGTGTTGATGTAATTATTTTGGTTGTGGGGTAGATGTTGGTGGGTGAACATAGCACATGCAGGTGCGTGGGAACCCCTTTTATACAACATTTATATGTGTGTGGGTGTTCTTTCCTTATGTGAACACCTATCCCTTAGTGGACTAATACTATGGTAATTGCAGGCTGATCCATTAAGGCACTGTTAAATGTTTCCTGTATAGCATGCAGGTACTGTTAGTCCTCAAATCCTTTTGGCAATACATCGGAATGTAATAAAGTTTTGCAAAATGAAAACTGTCTGTGTATTTCTGTCATGGATATTTGCAGTCATTGCAGTTTTGTTGGTGACTTTGTCCATAGAACATATTTTTAATAGTGTATTGGCATATACTCTTCGTATGTTATGTTCATATTGTTTGGGGGTGCGGAATGTGTGATTGCTATGGTCCATGTTATACTCAGATATGAACACTTCGTATGCTGTCTACAGACATGTATGTATGTATGTGTGTGTGTGTGTGTGTGTGTGTGTTTGTATATATATATATATATATATATATATATATATATATATATATAGATATATATATATATATGAGCATACGCCTTTAATTGGGTACATGGCAGGTTGTCCGATTTCAACACATTCCTCCTGTTTGTGTTTTAACCTGTCTGCATACACAGCTGGGACAGGTGCATCCCAGGTAGCTTAGTGCTAGGTTACTCTGAGGATGGAGTATATGGTTGCTGGTTGTAATCTTGGAAGGTGCTATTATTTTACACCTCAGAGTAGGCACTGTTAGGGAAAGTGTGAATAACGCACATTTACGTGGTTGTAAGCAGGTTTGCCTGTGGTCTGAGCGATGTTAAGCAAAGGTTAAACCTGTGAAGCACTTCTCCGTTTTCCATGTTTCAGCGCTGCTTACAGTCACGCAAACCCATGGAAACCCGCTTACAACTGCTTAAGAGTGCTTTAATCCACCTGCATCCAACAGCCCTTATTCTGGCCTCAAAATAACTTAACAGCCCTTGCCGGTCTTGAACCCGGGACCATGAACAACACAGTCACTGACTTTACCACTAAGGCATCTGAGATATGTACAAATGTTACGGTGTTTAGAATATACATTTTACTGCAGGCATTCTTTACTACTGAAAACAAATGTGACAGTCAGTTGGTGTACATATGTCTGATACATGTTAATGTTCATATGTTTGTGAAATTAGGTGTTGCAATGTAACATGACAGGGTGTATTATAAATGAGAATGGTTCTTGTTTTGTGTCCTTTTTATATTGTCCCCATACCCCATGTATACCCCTCCAGTTCACTTATTGAACATCCGACCCAGGCCCTCCTTGATGCATGATTGCATTATCCATCATTCCTCCCCCACCCCAATCTTCACATACACAACAACCATCCTTTCTATGGTGAATTAGGTTAAAATTAATAGTTATAATACCAGAGCTGCATGTGTTTTGTGTACACTCCAATTCCTTTAAAGTGCTTCTGTGTCATGAAGTGTGTTCATAGATGTTTATATATATGGCTATTGATGTAACTGTATATATATATATATATATATATATATATATATATATATATATATATAGTATTAATTTGTAACAGTAATACATATGTAGACTGGAATGTGTTTTTTAACAAACTACAACACACCGTTAAATTTGCATACACCTCAGATGGCTTAGTGGTATTTCCCATGAGTATAATGTGCATGGTCCAGGGTTCAACACCTGTGATGCTTTATAAATGTTTTTTACTCCAGAATAAGGCTCATTTAAGCAGTTGTAAGCATGTTTAGAAGTGTTTGTGTGACATTATAGCAGTGGGTAAACACAGTTAAACAAACTTTGTAAAGTATAACCTGTGCAAGCAAACACAGCCACATCCGCTAACTACACAGGATATATACATGTCAGTGAAGTAACATCTCACTACGTGCTCACATAACATAGCATTCTCTGTTGACTGTACTCTCCAGCACACATGGGTTTATATGGGTGTTTCGAATGTTTATTATACAGATGATTACTACCTATATATGCAAACTGTGGTTAAGGTATACTTTTGAACATGATAAACATCCCTGCCTTTATCGGGATTGGGACCTCGAATGCACAGATACTATGCAGATGCTGTAACCATTACACTGTTGACATTAAAGTTGCTACTGCCTATTTCCTATTTAGATGATTTCTATCTGTAATCTAGGCTAAGCAAAAGGCGGAGACCTCCAAACTCACTGAGCTTCACGTACTCTTGCAATAGCAACATATAAGAAATGTACTGTGAGACAATACATTACATTACATTCCTAACTACATTAGGCATAGCCCCTCACTGACACACTTCAAGGGAAACCTTGTTGTGTGAATGGGTAACAGAATATAAACTCCTGGGATCATGTGTCCCAGAACCATACAGCCAGGGGGTGGGGGACCCTGTCCAGTTTGATAGCTGCGAGACCTGTTGGGGAAATTGAATGGTGTTGAATTGTCACACTAATATGCCCTGTTTAGATCACTATGTGCCCCTATCACCCACCACAACCCCAGTCTTCAACAGCTTCCAGCAACTCTGCCTGGAATTGCTTCACTGGCTATGCTTGTCAGAGGCTCAGTTACTTCATCAATGGTGTGGAGAAAGCCAACACACTGTAGCTATGCTTCTAATTGCCCTTGGGCAGATAGGTAGTAGGCTGTGAATCTCTAAAGTGCAGGCCATCACAGCCATAATATGTGAATAAACAGACCTTCAGGTCACAATATACAGTGAGAAATCACCATGTTGTCAGGAAACAGTTAAGTACAGCAAGAACATACAGAACACTGATACTTAGTCACTCTGAAAGCCTATCTTGGAAACTAGAAGACTTGTATAAGTTTAAGGCTTTCTATTGCTTACCAGTAGGTTAGCTACAGGAGGGATGGAAAACAAGCACAGATGGGGAACATGCATGCAACAATACCATAACGGCCAATGTGTCAGCCTTAGGCTTTGGAATACTGGCCAAGGCTATTAGCACCCTCATGGTGCCTTATTTAGGAGAGTCTCAAAGGTGAATACCAGCTCTGTAAAATGCACAATAGCAGAATCAATGAGAGTTATGCTACTCAACACCAGGGATTGTGATCACGACATGCATGCACTCACAGCACTCCGCAGGATGGACAACATCAACATCTGTGCAGTAACTGAGATCTGTCTTAAGGTTCCTGAGAGCACACCAGCACTACCAGACTACAACTCATACCACATATATCAACCACAGAACATGGACTGACACAGACATGGAGGGGCTGTATCCATATTCATCAGGAATACCTACACCTCCAGGTTAGTGGGGCAGCATGATACCTCTGAGATCATCCATGTGCTGCTAACATCAGCCACAACTGCAATGTAAACTGTGGCCTGCTACGGATCACCCTTCATGACCCAGGACCACCACCCCACCTTCCTGGAGACAGTGGAGAACATGACAGTCCTAATACACTCCCTGGCATTGGTCAATGTCAATTAACATACCATTAACTGAAAAACTTAATCCAGTGCTCACTTCCAGGCTCAGCACTTCCTGGAATTTATCACCTCATATGCAGTGTGTCAGGTGGTAACCTCCCTAATGAGGGGTTGAAACATACTAGAAGTGGTCATCACCAACATGGGCAACAGGAGCACCACAGCAGAGGTTAACCGGTCACTGGTTAGATTTGACCATGAACTATTCACTGTTTCCACACCCAAGCATCTCCCCCACCCATGGATACCACAGTGTATACCTTTCCTACAGCTAAATTTACACTACTAGTGACAGGGCTGGGGGGTTTCACAGCCCCCACGCTAAGGGGAAACACTGCTCAAGATACAGACAGATATACAAATGTAGTCTATAAGCACCTACATGGATGTATGGATCATGCCATCACTGGTAAACCAAGACTCACTCCTCCTAGACAAGGACACCAGCCTGGTGGACCTCCACAATAAACAGGCTATACTACAGAAGTAGGACAGTGTTCCAGACAAACAGCAAATCCCACGAAGGGCAGAAATCCATGACAACTGTTAGTAGGATACGTAGGACATCATCCAAGGCTAACATCAGCAGGAGAATACACAAGGATTTGAAAGATAACCACAAAGCCTTCTTTGGCTATGCCAAGAATCTAAGTGGTGACACACAGATTTGCACTGTGCCGGTGAAATATAGCACAAAATATGCTGACCTTACTGATATCACCAACATTCTTGCAGATACATTCAGTGCATACTTCACCCCCTAAAGAGCCCGCAACACTACCCAAAAGGTACAGTATCCCACACATCAGAGACACACAGGTGGAAATGGCCCTCTCTAACGGCAGAACACAGCATCACTGGAGGCAGATGTTGTCCCAGACTGCATCTTGCAAACTGTACAAGACAACCTGACCCCCCACCTAATTAAGCTTTCCAACCTCAGCCTCTCCACAGGCTACATGCCCATACAATGGCGCATGGCAATAGTTATTCCACTCCATCAAGGTGGAATCACAACTGACCATGGTAACTACCACCCCATAAGCCTGACTAGCCTGGTCTGCAATGGTTTGGATCGTATCCTCATGGCACTCATTAATGAAGACATTGGTAACCTCCCAACACGTGACCCAACCCAGTTCAGCTTGGTTGAGTGCAGTTCATGCTTACTGAACCTGTTTGATGTCTTACATATAGTCACCAAGACATTAGATGATGGGGAAGGTGGTTCACACATACTACCTGGACCTCACCAAGGCTTTTGACACCATGCCCCACTCAGGTATTATTGATAAACACACCAGCCTGTACATACACCCATACATCACAGGTTGGGTTGCCAACGGGTTTACACTCAGAACCCACATGGTACGACTAGCGGTCTCCACATCCAACTCTTGACCAGTCACAACTGGTGTCCCACAGAACTCAGTCCTGGGAGCCGTATTGTTTGGCATATACTTCTCAGAGTTACAGACAAACACAGGTGGACTATGGCAGACCATGTTTTGCAATGACTGCGAACTGGGAGCCATGACTGATAGTCCAGCTGACACAGACATCCCTCAAGGGGCCTCACAGAGAATGTTACAGGGTGTCAATGTCACGGCCTGCAGCTAAGTGCCACTAACTGCATGGTCATTCCATTGTTGAATATTAAGCACCCACATATTAACACATAAGTGGCAGCCACTTTAATATGGATGAGGTAATGGGGTATTTGGGGACTAAAGTAGATAGTGATCTCCCCTTTGACAATCATATCTCCACAATAGTTAGGACATCCTTCTATGTAGGCTATCTGATTACTAAAGGATTCCCATCTAGACATACTGGAGTTATAGTGCCCCTTTACTCATCACTCATCAGTCCCATCACAGGGTATAATATACTCATCAGTCCCATCACAGGGTATAATATATCATTTGAGATGTACCTCAGAAGACACTTCCAACAAGTGGGAGGTCCACAAATGTACCTCGCCAAGGAGAATACTGGCCTCCAACATATGGCCTATGCAGCCAGACTGAATAAACTCCTGCTTTACTCAGTGGCATCTTGTTTTCCCAGAGATGATCTTCGCTGGCCAACACAGCCATGTTGAACTCAGGCTTAATGGATATGCTCCACCTATGGGAATCCATGTCACAGTGAGCCACACACTGTAGTGAGCTGAACCTTTCCACAGCAATAATTGGAAGATGCAGGAGGGACAGATTCCTGTCACAGACACTCCCCATACTTTGGAACAACATCAGTAACTACATTATACAGAGCCCCTCACTAACACTCTGCAAGAGAAACCTTGAAGAGTGGATGGGGAACAGTAGATGCACCCCAGGGATCCCACTATTGGCTCTGCTCCACAGAGGGACAGTTAATGAATCAATGGGGTGGCAAAAGCTGACACATTTTGGCTGGGCTTATGAATGGCCTCTGGCAGTTGGCCAAGTACCTACCTATGAATCTATACATACAGTATCTGCATATGCTGATAGCTTAATTTACTGTTCAGGTGTTGACTTAACTTGTGCCAATGGCAGTTGTGTGTGCAATAGTCGAGGGCTGCCTATGTTTGATGCACACAGTAGACTGCCTATACATGACAATTTACAGGTAGCCTTGTGTGTGTGCCATCAATTTTTACTGTGTGTACAGGGGGAGAAAGGTGTCAGTCCCTAGGTGCCTTATCTGTCAGTGTGTGTACTATACGTTCCCTCTTTGCCAAGGCATGGGCATACTGGGCACGCCTCCATCTGCCTACTGGGGCTGGCTCAGCGTGTTCATGGTCTGAGTACCTCTGTGTCTGTGTGGCCCTTGGCAATGGTGGTGGGCTGTGAGGGCCTTCACCATTCTGTCCCTGCTGCATCTGTTTCCGCAGGACCATATTGTGTAGCATGGCACACACTATGAAAATGTGGTCACACCTGCCTGGAGAGTACTGCAAGGCTCCAACAGATATGTCTAAGCAACGGAACCATGATTTCAGCATCCCAAACACACGCTCTATGATGATTCTGGTTTGTGCGTGTGCCTCATTATGGTGTTTTTGCATGGGTGTGTGTGCATTTCTGATGGGAGTCATCCACGGTTCCAGTGCATAGCCAGTATCCCCCACCAGGTAGCCATTTGGGATGTCCCCCTGACAAATAACTGATACAGCTGTAAGGCATGCCAGATGTGGGAGTCATGATAGCTTCCAGGGCTGCCAGCACAGACATCCATGATAATACCCTGGGCATTGCACATCACCTGGTAATTGATGGAGGGTATTCCTTGCGGTTTATGTAGCACCTACCCTGCTCACTGGATGATGACTTGATGTGTATGTGCGTGCAGTCTATTGCACCCAGTACCTCCGGGTGTTCTGCCACATGGTGGAAGAGATGCATATTGCTAGCCAATTCCTCCTACGTTTGGGGGAAGTATATGTGCTCATTTGCATGTGGTAACATGGCATCCAGGAACTGGTGTAGTACCCTGGATCCTGATGTCTGTGAGATCCCCATGATACCCCCAGTTGGTCTTTGTAAGGTACCTGTTGCTAGTATTCTCAGGCTTACACATACCCTTGTACCCACTGGGATGGGTTCCCCTCTGTTTGTTCTGGTTCTGACGTGTGGCCGGCACAGCTCCACAAGTTGCTATAGGATGTCCCTGTCCACCCTGTAATGCTCTACTATCTCCAGATCATGTAGCCCCTGGTAGGTTACCCTGGGTCTGAACACTCTCCTCCTCCTCTGGTGCCTGAGGTGGTCGTATGCACCATCCTCCACACCACCTTCAGTCTCCAACACATGCTGGTGGATCAAAGCTATGGCAGCCCCTAACATGTACATACTAAAAGTTCCCTGTCTGTATACACCACTGGTGCAGAGTGTATTGGAATACACAAATGTGTGTGAGGTGCTTTCACACTTTATACTATTATGCTATGGATGCTGCTGATGTCATTGGGTGTGTATGACCTATTCCAGCTGCAGCGTGTCTTAATTATGGGTTTTGCAATGAGTACTGCATGTGTGGGGCCTTTACTGTGATCTACTTGCCTGCCTTGATTAATCTGTTGCCCTTTAATTCACTTTTAAACCTGGATCTCCTCCCATTATCAGGCATGCATCCACCTGCTGTCTTTTCTGTTTTGTACTTTCCCTACCCAGTCATGGCAAAATGTGCCTTGTAGCTGATATACTGAAAATCGGCTTTGTTCTGCTTTGACACTTTACTGTTTTCTTTGCAGTACAGCCCCTTCCCTTTCCTGTTCTGCAGGTAGCTGCTTGCAGCCTTGTTAGCTATTGTCAATGGCCCATTGCAGGCTCCTAGGTGTTAATTAGTCATTTGTGCTGCAGTTTCACTGCTGCAGCATTTCCTTATTTCTTTCCTATATCCTTCCTGTTTCAGCTGCAGTGCATGCCACGCAAACCCATTTACCAGGTTTACGCACGTTTTCATCACCGTTCACATGCATACTCGGTTACCTTGTGTCCTCTCAGCTAAACATAGCTATGGCCAATTCAATACACCCCTATCCTGCATCTTTGCCTAGCTAGGGGCAAACCAGTTTAGCAATGCTCCAATGTGCTTACAGCAATGGTGACACACCTCTCTCTTAATGTTATCTTTATCTGAAGGGCACACATCGGTGTTATAATGCTGCATTGTAAGGTGCATCCTTACACCAGCAGGGAATCTGTGATTCACTATTACTCCTTTCATTTGCATGGCATTGCCTACTAATTCCTAGCAACTGCGCATAACACTGTCACTGCCCCTTAGCAACCCTTGCGTCATAGTATGGTGTAGCATGCCTGCCACTGACTATTATGGGGAAATCATGATATGTGTTTCATTGCAGTTTTATTCTATATTTTTTAAATTCCTTGCTATCCCCTTTGCGCACCACTGCCCTGCGCTTCCACGTCACGATAGTGCGACTATATATATTAAATGTTAATTTTATATTTTGTACATGTTTTTTTTATGCCAATGGTTATATATTTTGCCAAACAGAAAAAGTCTCAGCACCAAACCCTGGCGAACTCCATTGGTGACTGGTTTCTTCCCCTATTTTGATCTCCTGCATCCCTTGAGCAAGCATACATGTATGCGTTCTTTGATTCACCTTCCTGATTGCATTAAATTATTTTCCTTGTATAATACAGCACCATTTGTTAGAATGTGTTTTAAATTTGTAGTTTGGAACAGTCTTCTAGTAAGCAATGAGACAAAATGTATGAACCAATAATGAAAAAAACTACCCATTTCAGAAAATTTCAACCATAAAAGTCCACTTAAACTTCTGTCATTACAATCCACCAATATCAGTAAATATCCAAAATCTCTGCAGATGTAAGTCTTCTAAATAATTCCACATTAAAGGGATCTGTAACTAATGAAGAGGTTGTGGCTAGCAAACAACTTTATATTTCATTATTTCATCTACAAATAAAGTGCGGGTTGCCCTTAAAGAATAACATGCCTATGCTACATTAAAAAAATGATAAGCTAGTAATTTTGCAATGGGAAATGGATGGCAAACTGATAACAGAAACATAGTTACTAGGTAACTCCTCCAAAGGAGGACATTCATAGGACAACACAGTACCGTATCAGCGAAACATCTGCATACTGTTGGAGTAGAACCTACAGCCTTCTGGATCAAAAGCAAATATACTACCTGTTGTGCTACCAACAATGGAAACAACTTAACACAAGTAGCACTTCTCTTCCCCTGAAGCTCTCAGCTCCTTGTTAAATCCACTTGACACACAACTAAATCTCTCAACTTCGCAGCACAAGAAATCTGGAAAAAGCTAAAATTTATTTGGGGGGGGGGGCAAAGGCTCAAAACCAGAGACACATTTTAAATATTGCTTGTATAATCTTAGAAAGTTGCTAAAATAAAGTGTTTTGTGTTACCATGGGCTGGATTCATGAAGGCTTGCACGGAGTCAAAGAGTAGAGTAAGACTCCATGCAGCCAACATGTCCACCGAGCGATCCAGGAACAGCCGGTAGGGGAGTGCAACAGAGCTCCTAAAACGAGTCCTACACGGACAGGGCTTGGATATGCAAATTACCTCAATTGCAGGCGAAAGCTATGCAAATGAGATAAATTTGCGATCCAGGAAATCCAAACCTGTCCGAGTAGGAGTAGTGTTATTTGTAGAAATGTACTCAGTTGACAACTGAGTACGGTTCTGCAAATAGCAAAACGGAGCCATGACAGCTCCAAAAAAAGGATGCATTTACATGAGGAAGCATGCCAATGGCCAAAAATATGGCCATTGGCAATGTTAAGTGATGCAAAATAAAAAAAAAAAATTTTTTCATCCCGATCTCCAGGGTATAAGCGTAGCAAAGCACCGGGCAAATGCGCTGCGCTCGAAAAACCAGAAAATCAATAATGAAGATCCACAAATGTGGATTTTAATGCTAATATGAATTTACAATGCAAGTGAATGGCAGGCTGAAGATGACATGGCCACCGAGTAGAGGTTGCTAAGGGGGGAAGCTCAGTCTAAGAGATGTAACCAAGCATTAGTAGGCAATCCTATGTAAATGAGGGTTAGGATAGTGAATCGCACATTTACATAGCAAATGAGCACAGTCAGTGGAGTGTAGGAGTAGGATAAGGGGAGTAACAGAGTAGAAGATAGGTGACATCATGAGGGGGGTATGTATGAAAGAAGTGAAGCTCATTGGAGCAGAGTGGCATATGTCAGCTGTCATTTACACATCATTGAAAGAGGTGTGTCAACAGGTAGGCTTGATAAAGGCAAAAAACTGAAGGTGTATGCTGAGGATAACACTAAAGTTTCTTGCTGAGTGGATATGCGTGCGTGTGCACGCCTGTAAACCCGAGTAAGACAGTGTGCACGTATGTAAGCCTGAGTGCGCGTGTTTAAGCCGGAGTAAGCTTATATAAGGCTGTTTAAAGAGTTGTAAGCATGTTTGCACTGGTGTGCCCTCATTTTAACAAGCATAAGCAAGTTTTAGTCCGTGTAAACATGTGTGCGCGCGTGTGAGCTGGTGTGCGCGTGTTAGCGCTTGTGTGTGCGGTGCTGCCCCCCCTGAGGAAACAGAAAGGAAAAAGGAAGCACAACAAATAGTAGGAAGCTACAAGGGAGTACTAGCAGAGCTAGCAGGTGAAAAAAATCAGAATCAGGCAATTACACAGGCAGTACACTAGCCCAGCCCAGCCCAGCACTTAAAACTCTGCAAACAACAGTCCATTATGTTTCTCTCAAGAGACACTGCAACACTGCAGTAAGCTAATAGAAGTGAAAACTGAAAAAGCTTTACTGAGACAAAGAAATGTTAGGGGCTGCATTGCTGTTATAAGGCGACATATGCAACATGCTGAGGGTGGTGACAATGTGAATGCTGCTGGACAACCCACAGTGAGAAGACAGAGAAGAGTGTACAGGCCCAGGGTAACCTACCAGGGCTATATGAGCTGGAGATAGTGGAGCGCTAGAGTGGACAGAGACCTCTTGCAGCAAATTGTTGAGCTGTGCAGGCCACGCCTCACACACAGAACCAACAGAGGGGAACCCATCCCAGTGGAAACCAAGGTATGTGTTGGCCTAAGAATATTAGCAACAGGTACCTTGCAGAAACCAACTGATGATATGATGGGGATATCACAGGCATCAGCATCCAGGGTACTGCACCAGTTCCTGGATGCCATGTCAGCACATGTCGGTGATCATGTATATTTCCCCAATTCCCGTGAGGTATTGGCCAGCAATATGCGTCTCTTCCAGCAAATAGCGGAATACCCTGAGGTAGTGGGTGCAATAGACTGCACGCACATATGCATCAAAGCACCAGCTGGTGAGCAGGGAGGGGTCTACTTCAACCTCAAGGACTTACCCTCCATCAACTTCCAGGTCATGTGTGATGCCCAGGGCATAATACTGAATGTGTGTGCTGGCTGCCCTAGAAGCTACCATGATTCCCATATCTGGCATCTGACGCAGCTGTACCAGACATTTGCCAACGGGGACATCCCACATGGCCACCTAGTGGGGGATGCTGGCTATGCACTGGAGCCATGGCTGATGACACCCATCAGAAGCGCGCACACACCTGAACAGGAACGCCATAATGAGGCACACGCACAAACACGAAATGTAATCGAGCATGTGTTTGGGCTGCTCAAGTCATGGTTCCAGTGCCTGGACACATCCGGTGGAGCCTTGTAGTACTCACCAACTACATGTACCCAAATTGTCATGGTATGTGCTATGCTACATAATATGACCCTGCAAAAACAGCTGCAGCAGGATCAGCATAGGCCTGGGCCAAACAGCCCCCCACCATTGCCAAGGCCATCATAGGCAGAGCGTGACTCGGAGGAGGAACAACCTGAGCCTGACCCAGTAGGCAAAAGGAGGCGTGCCCAGTATGCTTTGGCCTTGGCAAAGAGGCAACGCATAGCACATACACTGGCTCAGTAGGAACTCTGGAAATGATACCTCTCTCTGATTCGCACGTATAGTAAAAGGGATGCCTAAGTTGACACTACCTGCTTTCAAACATGTATAGGGAGTGTAGTATGTGCATCTGACATAGGCAGCCCAGCAGCACCACCTGAGGCATGATTGCCATGTGTTAAGCAATATAAAGCAGTGCTAAACAGCATTTACCACCATGTAGTATATGTAAACAAAATTGCATACACCAACTAGCACAACTGTGGTCAATGTTGAGTAATATTGGGCAACCTCCAGCAATGTTGGTTAATATTGAGCAATGTCGGACAAGCTTGGTCTAAGTAGGGCATAGCTGAACAAAAGCCAACATGCTCATATTTTCTCTACTGGCCCTTAAGCAGTCTGGTCTGCTCAGTATGAAAATATAAAGCAGTGATGGGCCTCAAACCCAGGAAACTGTGCACTATAGTCATAGTACTGAACCACTAAATGATGACAGTATTGCAGTTGTCAGCCTGTATGAAGAAATGTTGATAAGTCTATGCAAAGTATCTCATGGAAACCCTGCAGGCACAGCATAATCCCACTCGAGTTATGACACAAAGGTGAGTCCTGCAGTAAGAATAGAGCCTGACTTTCAACACACACAGTATAAAAGTTTAATATTGGTCATATTCACATGCATCAACAAATGTAGTGGACCTCAGACAGCAACATACTGAAAGGTCACACTGGGCATGCTCACACACTTGAATAAATGAGACAAATGTCAGGCAACAAAACACGGAAAGCCTGAACTGGGCATGCTCACACACTTAGACCATGTCTGAGTCCAGCAGTGGGCCACACATATCTGGCAGTTGCATGTGTTAACCCAGGAACCTCTCACTATCCAGCAATCCACCCTGTGCACACAGTTATATGACAACAGACACATATATAATATAGTGGAACCCTGTCATAATCAAATATGTTCTGCGGATACCTAAGTTGTTCATAGAAAGTGGGAAAGCAAAGACAATAAAAACCTGCAAACAGTATCATCAATAAACAGTGTGCATCCCAAACATTATCATAGGTTCAGAGGTCGATACTAGGCTATCTGCCCTAGAGCATGTACAAGCCTAGCCAGAGTGTGTTTGCCTTTTGCAACCCTGTCAGATTACTACACTGTGCCTGTGAATAGTAGGTCACACAAGATTGTCCATTTACATTTAGTCTATTGTGCCTCTGTCTAGCAGGGACCCAGAAGATATCCCAGGGGTAAACATACGATCACCCATCCACTTGTCAAGATGTCTCCTGTAGGTGGTCAGTGGGTGGCTCTGCCTATGTGAAACCAGGATTACAATCCAGAGTGAGTGGAGCCTCTGGGATAAGAATCTGTCCTTCCAGCATGTCCTATTAATATCTGTACTGAGGTATATGTCCCTGGAGTGTGTAGCTCCAAGGGAGTCAGATATCCTGAGGTGGAGCATGTCCATTAATTCTGGGTTGGATATTTCCATAAACAACAGGCACACACCACAGCGGTAACCGACTGAGTAGAGCTGGAGTTACTGTATCCGAACTATGCAAGGCATCCATGTGAGTCCTTGGATCTGCTTGTTGAGGAACTTTTGTGGCCATTACAGTTGCTGCAGGTGTCGGGTAAGGTACATCCCAAATGTGGCATTGTAACCAAGCATGGTTGTGATGAGTATAGGGGCACAATGACCTCACTTGATCTAGATGTGAAACCATATGGGATAAGGTGGGCTATATAGAAGGTCTGTCTAACCACTTTGGCAATGTGATTGTCCAAGGCAAGAGTATGAACAAGTCGTGTCCCCAAACCTCTAACAACTCCTATCATATGTAATGGATTACTACCTATGTGGTAATGTGTGGGCATGTTGTTATTCCCAAAGGGGATGCCTATGCAACTAATGGCATTTAGCTGTAGGCCATGGCTCAGGCACCAGTCATTCATCTCTGTGAGACCCTGTTTGAGTATGCATGTGCCAGCTGGAGAGTTGATTATGGCACCCAGTTTGCAGTCATCTGCGAACATGGTCAGCCATATTCCTCCTGTGTTAGCCTGTACGTCAGACAAATATATACTGAACAAGAGAGGTCCCAGGACTGAGCCTTGTGGGATGCCATGTGTAACTTGTGTATAGTCAGACATGGCACCTGCAATACTGACCATGTGGGTGCTATCCCTGATCCAGGTAGCAATCCATCGTGTGAGATATATGTCGATATCAATGCTGGTGAGCCTATGCATAATGGCCGAGTGGGATATTGTGTTGAAGGGTTTTGCAAGGTCCAGGTAGGCTGTGTGGACAACCGTCCCTACGTTGATGGACCTGGTAACTGTTTAAAGAATATGAACAGGTTCAAGAGGCAAGATCTGCCCACAACAACGCTGAAATGTGTAGGACACAGTGTCTGTAGGTTCCCGATGTTTATGTGTATGAGTCCCATGACAATACACTCATTAGCTTTGCAGAACAAGCTAGTTAGGCTTATAGGGCAATATTGTCTGTGGTCCGTTGTGGCACCAACTCTGTGGAGTGGGACCACTGTCGCTGTATGCCATTCCTTGGGTACATATCCTGTAGTAACGCCGATATTGAACAGTGACTTAATGTGAGGGTTACGTCCGTCATGAAGCTCGTGTAAGACGCAGGCCAGGACACCGTCTGGTTCCATTGATGCTGTGTTGACAACTTTGGGGAGGGCAGCACTCACCTGTTTATTTGTGATGTCAGGGAGGTTACACTCTGTTGGGATGGATAGTTGCTCCTTAGGGGGGATGGGGGGGGGATACATCTGCACTGAACCTGTTTGCCAGGATGTTTGCAATGTCAGTGGGTTCAGGGTATGTTTAGTCAGTATGCAGTAACTCACAGCATATCAGTGAGTGTCCACCCAGGTTCCTGACATAACTGAAGAAGGCCTTATGATTGTCCTACATGTCTGGTGCAATTGTCCGTTAGAAGCGGGCCTTAGATAAATTCATGAGTGATCGTAGCTGTCTGCTAGTACAGATCACAGATGCCTTCCCTGTCTGGGATTATGCTCTATCATGTAGTAGCTTCCTCCTTTCATTGTATAGCTTATTAATAGCCAGGGTCTACCAGACAGGTCCCCTGACATTGGAGGAGTGAGTCTTGTTGTTATTTGGGATAGCACGATCCATGCAGTCCACTATGTGTCCATAGAATGTGTACGTAAAGGATTCAGCAGTCTGAGCCATATTTACCACTGTCCCAGGGTCCCTGAAGGATACCACCTTGATTTAGAGAAGTGAGATGTTTGCTTTTGAGAAGTTAACCAATATTACCCAGGATGGGTGTGGGGACAGGATATGGACGTCCAGTGAGATAAATGTATGTTCTGACCTTACCAATGAGGGGTATATCACTGGTGTGGAACATAGAGTTCCCATGTATGTGATGATCAGGTCCAATATATTTTCCCCTCTTGTGGGTGTGGTGACCGGTTGTGCCATAGCATATGAGTTTACAAACAGTAGCAACTGTTGGGCGAGGGTGTTGGGGTTTGAGTAGTATCCCCAGTCAATGTTTGGGTATTTGAAGTCACCCAATATAATGGTGTTTGGGGAGACCTTTATATTCTCCAGTGTTCCAAGGAAAGCCAAGTGTGCCTCCTGAGTTTGGGAGGGTGGTCTGTAGCAGGCAGCAAACTGAAAGGCAGTTTTGCACAATGTTAGTTGCATATGTATGGTCTGTGATGCTTTGTGCAGTGCTACTAACCCGGAGGTGTGTGCATCTGTGATGTATATGGATACTCCCCCTATTTGTGTTGGCAGTTCTGAGTCTTGTGGTCAGAAAGCATGGTATGAAATATAACCTGGTAGTGCTGGTGTGCATTTGTGAGCCTGAACCAGGTGTCTGTTAGTGCACGGATATCACTATTCTCCATACTGAGGAGAGTCCTGAGTGGGTGCAATTTGAGGGTAGCACATCTGGTGTTGAGCAGCATTACCCTTAGTTTCATTTACTCTGTAATGTCTATGGAGGTGGGTTTGTCTTTTGAGCCCCGCTTAAAAAAGGCACTATGGTGGTAGCAAGAGCCTTAGCCAGTATTCAAAAGTCCAAGGGTGACAGGTGCAAGCTGTCCATAGTGAAGCTACGTGGCATGTCGAGCATGTCACCCCAGGCTGACAGACACTGGATCCCCTTTGAATGACACCAATATGTTAGCCAACTGTAACGTGATAAGTTTGTCTATATACTGTGACATCATACTTGGTGAGTGTAAGATGCTACACAAGGTCAGGATCATACTGGCCTGGGCTACATGATCAGAGAGTTCCTCTATGTATCATGTCATGTAGTCCAGGGAGGAACATCTGAGGTTTTACGCACCAGCATGGACAATAATGGAGCCATTTCTGTACTTGCTTTGGAGTGACCTGAGTGCATGTGTTATGTGGCGGATCCTGGCACCTGACAGACAGCTCAAAGTGACCATCCCCTTGTTCGGCCTGGTAAGTGGGACGTCAGTGTGTCTGACAATAAGTGTCACCTATTACAAGTGTATTAGGTGTGTTGTTTAGCCCGAAGGGCAGTGACTGTGTGGCACACTGACATTGTGAACTATGTGATATGTGGGTATTGTAGTGGGGTAGCAGTTGTTTGTGTGTCTGCTTTGGAGGCTTCTGCTGCTTAGGCAGAGTTTATTTAGAGCCTCCGAGTATGTTTATGAGTGATAATGTGGTTTGATTGCTGTCGCTATAGGTTTATGTGAGACTGATATGTGGTGTTTGTGGTTACCTTCACCACCTGATAGACTGTGCCAGTCATGGGTCGAGAGAGCTCAGCCTCCTGTATATCTATATAGTTGCATCTCTCACATATATCTGAGTTTGTTGGGAGGAGGAGAGGGTTGTGTGTGTACATGAGGCAGTTGTGACATTGTGTCAAAACACAATATTCACCAGCTGGACTGGAGAGTACACACAAAACCGACCCCTGGACATGCCAGTATATTATGATGACATACTCTGTAGACTGATCACAAAGGATCAGTAGGGTGTTAACTCATTCACTCCGGAGCAGTTCAGGAAACGCTGCCTGCTTAATTCCACCATAAGAACAACAGTGCAGCCTGAGCTCATTTTCAGAAAATCCATTTGTAAAACCATACAGAAAACAAATGTTCATAACTCTTTAACTATAAGAGCTAGACTAAAAATGTAAACGTGAAAGTTGTTCAGCAGACACTGACCTTTCCAACAGTGTAAATGTTGAGTCATTATTAAATATTTGGCAAGGAATGCTGATATTGTGCATATTTTTTACCTTTTTGGAAAAACAAAGCACAATATCTTGGTCAATGTACCATGCAGACCCATACAATTTGAATGTAATTTGTTAATATGAATGTCAGTTTTAAAATGATACTTTAATCATTACTGTGTGATGTTCCTTTCTTGAGATATTCACAGAAATATGATTCATATATTATTTTATATAATTGATAAATAAACAAAGCATAATATCTCATCACCTGTAACAGACAGAGCCTACATATGACTGTAGAAGTTGTGCATCTGAATGTCAGCTTCAAAATGATGCATCATTTGTGTGATCATCATGCTCCCTTGCAAAGATATGGGCATAATAATGAAAAGTATTGTAAATGTATAATTTTCATAATCGTACAAGACTAAACAAACTGTGATATCTGTACATGTGTAGAGTGCACAAACATAGTTCTTTTACCATGCTGTAAGGAGTAACACTGTCTTCAAAATGAGGTATTACTTGGCACACTGACATGCTCCCTTGCAAAGTTATTTACCAAAATGTGAAAAAAAAATCATAATTTCCATAACCTAATTCCAAACAAACTTTGATATCTGCCTATGAGTACAACATACAGGCCCAATTCTTTTACCATGTTAGAACTATAAACAATCTTTTCAAAATGACGTATTACTTAGCACATTCAGATGCCCCCTTGCAAAGTTATTTATCAAAATATGAAAAAAAATCATAATTTCCATAACCTAAGTCTGAAACAAACTTTGATATCTGCACATGTGTCAAACATACAGGCACAATTCTTTTACCATGTTAGAACCAGCAATACTGTCTTCAAAATTAGTTATTACTTGGCACATTCAGATGCTCCCTTACAAAGTTATTTACCAAAAGATGAAAACATTCATAATTTCCATAAGAGTCATTTGCCAAGCTCAGAGAAATGAATTTTACACAACACATTTCATAATAGTGTTTTACTTACTATATTGGTCCGACTTGGTCATGGGTGTTTTCCATTCTTCTCACAAGCTACATGTTAGCAATCTTGCATGGCTCTCCTCACGCCATTGTGGAGGTTGGTCAAGAACAACGCAATGCCCTCCTCAGTTAGGTGAATGCCATCCGTTCTGAACAGGTGAACATCTTCCGCGGTGATGCCGAAGACAGAAGACAGTCTTACCTTATCTGAAATAAAGCATGGATAGACACTGACAAGGGTGCACAGCCAGGGCACATGTAAAGAGAAAAAGCAGGGTAAGGACCACCGCTCCACTAATATGCCAAGGACAGGCATGGGGCTCCAGATGTTGGTTATCTGTAGTGTCCCATAGCTGTGCTGGCTGCCCACTCAGACTGCTGATACCACTATGGTCTCATGACCTCCTTCAGTGTCAGCAGTCTGCCTTACCTCTGCCTTTTCTCTTTACATGTGCCCATTCAGCAATGGACCTAAGGGATGAGGGACTGAAGTAACTCACTAATTGCTGTCCTGACCTTCATACATTTACTACCCTCACCTACATACACTGACTACACCTGAAGGGAGGGAGACTGAGTGGAGAGCTACATCAAGGCAACATGTCAAAAGACCAAGACTGACCCAGGCTGTGTCATTTTGCTTGTGTCCTTTCCCGGAGGGAAACATTACATTCCAGTGGCACACCCAAGCCCATGCTTACCTAGAAGAGCAGCACAATGGGACTGAGCTGAAGAGTCTCCAAGTTCCCAACTGCGATCCCGGTGGATCACAAGATCCATGCTGGCTGGGTATGCCCCCTGCGATGCACCCACCAACCTAAGAGCAGTGGGCAAAAAAAACTGAATAGGGACCTTCCTGGCATTGGTGCTGAAGGGCTTGGCTGCTAACTGACATGGTGGCACAGAAAGGGCACATGTACACTGAAAAAACAGGTGAGGCACTCTGCTTTACCTCTGCCTTTTCCATTTACATGTGTCCTTTCGGCAATGGCCATTAGGAGTGGAAGGGAGGAGCTAATGTAAACCCTGTTGCCCTGACCTACATTCATTGCCTACACCTGAAGGGATGGAGACTGAGTGAAGAGCTACATCAAGGCAAGATGTCAAAAGCTATGACAACAGCACTATGGGAGAAATTTATGGCCATGGTACTCACCAAAGCATTCGACACGCAGGTTGACCTTGCAAGTCGGGCACCCCCATGATGGCTCAGCACGTTTACCCTTGCTGGCACAGTTTTTGCATCTTGATTTACGCCATTTCACCGGAAAGTGAGAGCCATGCTCAAATCGGCTCACAGCCTCTGGGACAGTAATCTCAGTGCATCTTTTCCTCTTCATGTAACTGGCAAGTAGATGCAAGCCTAGGTTCCTTTGGAACTGTAACTGTGTTGCTGGAATAGCATGTCCAGAGCATGACAGTTGCTGATGACTGATACTTTCACGGAATATAATGAAAGCATTGACAATGGCCACATCCCATAAGAACCAGAACAAGTACAGCCACTATTTCTGGGCCTTTCTGGCACTGGGATACTTTGTCCTGAGCTGATCTGCTCGGTCCACCCCATTCATGTAACTATTGTACATGTTTATAGCTGGTGGACATGGCACTGATGCCTTTCTTCCATCACGCTTTCTCCTGTATGTGCCGGAGACTGGCAAGGTTGGGTTACAGTTAGTTGACAGGAGAAATACTGGTTTGCTATCCTTCCATTCAGTAGCTAGCAGTGGTCCACTCTGCAATTGCTTGTAGTAGCCTCGAGTTGCTTTTCCAATGGCCTGTCTGTTAAATGTTAGAGGCCATCTTGACCTATTGGTGCGCATGGTTCCACAACAGTATAGATCATCTTTCAGCAATTGCTGTGCCAGCGGAACAGAGGTAAAGAATTTATCAAAGTAAATGTGATGCTTCTTGCTAATCAGTCCCCTAGTTAAGTCAACCACAACTCTGTGTGCCAGCACGACCTCTGTATTCTGCTCCGTTTTTCCAGTGTATACCTGGAATTCATGTACATACCCATTGGTCAAGTCTGCTATCACCCACACCTTAATGCCATACCTCTCGGGCTTACCAGGCATAAACTGTCTAAAAGTCAAGCTTCCACGGAAGCCAACCATGGCTTCATCTACAGCCACCTCACAATGCACATTGTAACGTGTCCTGCATGCATGAAGTACTGCATTCAGTATTGGCCGTAAATATAACACATGAGTTTGGATATTGTCATTGCCTTATACTTAAAAACAATTTATGATTTTCCGTCAAATGAGAGGATGCAAGGCAGTCAGTAATAATATATATACTCAAATTCTTCATAAAGTACACCACAAATCCTCTTATTCCAGCCACTTTCTCATGAAAAAACAGCAATTGAAGATGTAATGTCTACATTTTTCCTCCTAGACTGCTGACATTTCTTGAAATTGTATACATGACATAAATGAAAGTAGTGTGGAGGGGTGGGGGTGCATTGCAATCACTGCAAGTGGAGAAAGAGCCAAATGTTAGTCGTGCATCCATCAATGTGATAATGACTTCTGCTTATGTGAATAACAGTGACAGCTGCTGACAGTTTTACCTGAAAAGTGACAATGACTCAGTACTATATTGTAACTGCACTGTGCTAATGACTTGCAAAGTTATGCATGCTGCACTGTGCTAATGACTTGCAAAGTTATGCATGCACAGACACAGGTGATAATTGCTGGCATTCATTATATGACCTTCTGCAGGTGTTATGCAACACAGTCATAATCTGTTATAAGGCCATAGTCAGTCAAATAGTGCAACACTTACATATTGCTGTGCCCTTCCTCCCACCCAAATTCCACACGACTGACAAAGCCGGGAGAAATGCATAAAAATATGGTAGCTCCATGCTGTCAGTAGTCAGTCTGTAATAACCTTTATCTCACTCAGGCAACTACTCACTATAATCATATTAATAATAATAAGAGATGCAGAAATGTCAAACTAGATAGCTTGTCTTCTGCCATTCACTTACTCGGCAAAAACAGTATAAAAGTTATTATTGAGCCCATCCTCCCACCTATTTGTTAGCAACATACCAAGCAATGAGGAATGAGTCATATAACCATTGTTTGTCTACATCAGAAAATCCTGTGGAATAAAAATTAAATACACAAACACAGGTGCAGACCATCATTTGCTAAGTAATATGGTCTGATACCCATGTACTCCCATGCTGACCAATATTGAATCCCCCTGGAAATACACCAGAAACTAAGCCAAGTATTGAAGTCAGTCATATAATGTCCATGCAACAGACTCACACACACACCCACACACACATTTATACCCTGACAGAACTTGTTTGCAGTCATTGTTACAAACAATAACACCATGAATCTTGTGGGAATGTAGCTAGTTTTCCAATTAGAAAATATATACTATTAATGCTTCTAACATTAATAACCATCAGAGATGCTTCAAATGTCGGTATCTGTAAACTGTTAAAATTTCGACCCGGCTAAAATCTTGCCTGGTGTTTGTCAAATATTACAAAATATCTGCTGGAATATTTCTCTTCCCTGATCTTAACCAATGCACACCTACCTGTCTGAACACATGTGCCCAAAACTAGCCTTGGATGCTCAGCATATTTCCATTGTTAAACAGGACATTTTTTCCATGTAGGTTGTACATATAAGAAGAATTAAAGGATATGGTGAATGACTGCTCAAGCCTAAAATGTCAAATTCCATGCATATATGATAAGGTATTGCTTGTGCCATTACTGACATCCTAACAAAGGGGATATCTTCTTTAACACACAAGGCAAAGGAGTCAGAGAATGTCTTCTCTGCATAGATTAGCAGAAACATATTGGTGTCAAGTGGGAAAGGAAATCACAGCAGAAGTAAACAAAAATCAGACAGCAACTGAATGTGGCAAAAATGGAAAGCATATGAGAAGGATCAGATATGAAGAAAATAAATGGTATAAATATTGTGCCATGGTCAAAGCCCTGGAAACAGTCGCACTTCTTGTTGTTAGGGGTGATACACTCATTGCCATGGTCCTGTATACTAAAAGAAATAATAGTGTGGCAAGACTGTTGTATTGGGGATTGTGCAAACACTACAGTAATGTAGTAGTTGAGAAACACTGGAAATATGAACCCCAGAGCATTGTAGAGAATGATGATGTTTGTATCACATGGGTTCACTCATCACCAACAGTTAAAAAATAGATGGGAGAATACTAAATATATTAGTCCAGGAAAAAAGACAAACGTAGCATTGATCATTGCAGTGTCTTATAATATATCAGGATTTGCAGGCAGAAATGACAACAATATTTTACCTACACAGATCCAGTAGTGGTAGGAGCAACAGGTCTAGTAAAATAATTTGCAGTCTTATTTAAATATGCTACCAATACTTGGAACTCTGTATGAATTCAGTTCTGAGAATATCGCAGGTGCTATTTGCAGTTTTGGTTAACATCAAAGACTGAGACAACACTAATTTCATGAACTTTAATCATATCCTTGTCTTAGGAATGGGGTCCATTTCCATCATGGTATTAGAAACCTAAAAGACTTGGAGAAATTAAACAAAGGAGCTTTCAGAAGGGTATTCGACTGAGCATCCTCCTAATGGAGAATCTAGGGTGATAGAAAAATAAATGCTTCTGCCTTCTCCCACTCTAAACTACAACACTGACATAATACAGTACATCATACCAATCCAGTGTGCTCCAGCTCATAGCTATGATTATAAAATAAGGTGCAGCATGAGAACATTTTCAGGATAACTGAACTATACATGCTTCTAAGTATCTACCATGAATAAAAAAAATCTCTACCTAACGCTGCTATTCAACACCCCAACCAATAATCTTTACTAAACATGACACTGATGATGCCCAATCTGCTACGTCAGCTGTATAATTTTCAGAGCAAGCAAATGCTGCAAACTGGTAAGCCATACCTGCTACAAACTGTATCTTTGATTCTAAAATAAAGTGTTGTGCCTCAACACTTACTTAGATTTTAGATTAGGCTGACAGTACTTGGTGCTAAGCCATACTGTTCCAGACAACAGCTGAAGTTCCGATATAAAGTTTGCTGAATGGAAAAAGAACACTCTAAATGCTGTGTTTACTGCCCACCAAATACCATTATGCCATGCAGCAGTAATTAATCCAGTCATCCACATTTTTCCTAAGTAAAGGAAATGGTCCATAATCACAGTCCACACATCCTCCTAACCCTCCTACTCTAGTCTCACAATCCAGCACCTGCAGCCCATTAATTAGCTTATATAAATCAGCCTTGTAACTTTAGTAAAGTTCAAAAAATGTTTAAACGATTTTAGAAGACTTTCATGCTGTAGATTTTAAATCAAGCATGTCTGGCACAGAATATTACTAACTGCTGGAGTTATAAGTATGTTTTTAACCTGGTGAACATTTCTTCTTAACTTTAGAAATTCAAAATGTATGCATCATAAATGCAAAATACCACCAATAAGATCTAAAAAAATGCAGAGTTCTAACACATTTCTGTCTCAAAAAGTAATTTTGGACAGGAAACAATGTTTCACATGGAAACTGATACATGCTAATTATGATATAGCTTTCAGTGTAAATAAGGTTAAATACTTATTTTTACAGCTCTTAAATGTAGTTACTCTTGCAATAGTAACCCAGGATAAATGCATGATATAAGCGATATAAACTGCAAGTTAGGATGAACAGTTTCAGCTGCAGCTATGTAATTCACTGCAAAACATATTGGGCCAGTAAGAATCTTAACTCTGAGAAAGACATAAACAATGGCACAAAGACAACAAATTATACTGTGAGAGCAAGAAGAAATACAAAACTTGGCAGAAACTCAATGAGACGTATAACAAACCCAGGCAGGAATACAATACTGAAAAAATGGGAGCTCAGCACAAAGACCTCACTTTGAGAGTTGTCTAAAAGTGTAGCAGGTGACTAAACACAAATGGATGCAAACCTTTTTTTCCCCCTTTTTCCTCTTACAAAAATAGCTTGCACTCATATGTCGTGCATGTGTCATTATCTTGTTTCATTATGCTTTGCTGTGACTGCACCTTACGATGGTGTAATTAGTATGGCACATTCAGGAAATAAAAAATATCCTCATTGTAAAGGGAATCTAATAAGCATGCACTTATAGTTTAGTTGTTGTGTCTTTCGGCTTTTCCCGGTTAGGGTTCACTGATTCACACATGTCTCCATGCAGAAGATGCTCGAGCTGAGAATCGAACTGGACAGCGTCTGACTGTGAGGCGACAACACTACCGCATATTTTATATATAATCAAACACATACTTCTGTAGTAGATTCTTTCACAGAGAAACCACAGTTTCATTTATTGGGGTCTGTATAAAACCATACTGTTCCATTTACTTTTATGCTTAATGCATAGAAGAGAACTTTGTTAATTTCATAAAAGCCTAGTGCAAATATCCACAGGAATGACTAGCAAGGAATTAAGAGGAATGCCTGCAGCTTTACACTAAAAAATAAACCAGTGGTATTATACAGTTGGTCTCTTATCCATCAGGTTTCTCATTGTTTTTCTATATATGCTGTATAACAGTCTGCTAGTTTTGTAGCAAAAAAAAGCTGAAAGGTCTACTGCAGTTGTACTGTTCCATATCAATAAGCAAGTATGAAAACAAATATAAAGACGCAAAGTCAGTGTTTGAACGACACAAATGTCTGCCAACAGTAGTTATAAATGCAATTAAAATGTATGTACTATACACTATATACATAAACGGAGCACTCTTGCAGAAACAAACAAGTACAGTACCTCACCACTTAGGTAGGGAATGGCAGGAACGGCAGGAAAAGAAGGTAGTTGTTGTGCTGAGCTGACCGGGAACTCGAAACTGCAGTGGCTGAACGGGAACTCCTGGTAGTGCTTATATGGCGGTCCGTGAATTCCTTCACTGGTGAAATAAAATAGAGGATTCAGTAGCAGGTAAAATCTCCAGTTCTTCGCAGAAAGAAGGAAATACCTGCTGCTGGACCCACTATTTATTAGGGGAGAACAAAAGAAGCTTAGGTATGGGGTGGAGGTGTTATGCAAGTGGTGGCTAGGAATGCAAGAATCTGATTAGCTGCCACCACTTGCTTAGCAAGAACTTTTCAAATGCTTTTTCTGAAAAAACTTCAATGTGACCTTAATGTTAAAACACACTGAATCGTAACTAGATATGATAAATTACATATTTAATTACGATTTCAGAGTGTTTTACATTAAGGTGCACTAAAAATCAGCAGTACACTTTCTCTCGCTTGTGGAAGCACTAGGGGGTAACGGCTTGAAAATTGTATCTTCTAATGGCGTGCTCGGGCTTAAAGACACAGGCGCCATGAGAAGGTACTCAGGGTTAATGAGTTAAGTCTGTAAAAGAGTATAACAAAGATTAGTGCTCAGGTTTGTCGGTGTTTTGTAAAGAGTAGCTGCGAAGGAGTCCAGACGGAATCATGACACCTCCTTCAGCTATGTCATAAATAGCAATGTACACTCATATATGCCCTGAGTCAGGGCCAACTGTACCTGACTGACAATGCCGACATCCTGTCAGACAGGCCCATATATACATACCCACCTCCCACTGACGAAAGTCCCTATCATCATACCAGGAGATATCACATGTAGAATGGGTGAACAGCTCCCCCCAAAGCCAAAAGTATGGCAGCAATTGGATTACATTGTTTCCCTATATGTGTCATGAATGAACTACAGAACAAACAGATCCTGCACCTGAACAGTCTGTTGAGCCTCACCCTCTCCACAGGATTTGGAACCATTGAATGTGTTACAGCAACATATGGCACTCCCCACAAGTGTTGGTGCACAACACACCATGGGAAGTATAGTCCAGTAAGCCTATGAAGTCTGATCTGCAAGGCCATGGAGTCCATCATGGTTGAAGTCATAAAGAGAGCTATTGGAAGCTGACAAACACACAACCCTACCAACTGTGGTATGTTCATGTGCAGATCATGGTTCCCAAACATGCTAGACTGTTTTCAAGGCAACCACCCAGGACATACATCACTGAACGGAGCTACACATGTCTCACAAGGGTTGGGAGGGTGGCCTAATGGTTAATGTGTTTGCCTTGCAAGCAAAAGGTGCAGGGTTTGAATCTCACAAGGGATAAATGGCTAGGCTTAAAATGGCTCGCAAGTGCAGTTAGCTTAGTACTAATCTATGAACCTATGAACCTATAGACTTGGAATAGCCCTTTATCAACATCCCAGATACATGCCGTATCTACAAAACCAACAATCTGTGCATAAATATGTGTTGCCATATGAAGGAATGTCAATTTGTCCACAGATAGATCACACAAGCTAAGAATTATGTGGTCCTGTTCAAGCTGTTGACACCTGCTGACTCACATGGCTCATTCCTGGGATTGCATAAAACAAAGTGTACACACATTACCATGTCCAGTCTGATAATGTCAGCATCCTACAAATATAGCAGGAAAAAAGAAACCACCCAGTAAGGCATTTAGCACATCGTGTTAATGCGTATCTCTCTAGTATAATAACATAGTTAGGTAGGGGTTTGAATCCTGCGATTGCTGACTGTGTGTATGTGTGTGATTTTCTTTGAGAGGAGTGCCCTTTTTGGAGACTGGGAAAACACATTAAAAGAGGTACATTCCTCTTTGGAAAGTCTGATGATGTCAGCATCCTACAAATATAGCAGGAGAAAACAAATTACCCAGTAAAGCATATAGCGCGTCGTGTTAATGCGTACCTCTCTAGTATCATAACATAGTTAGGTAGGGGTTTGAAACCTGCAATTGCTGAGAGTGTGTGTGTGTGACACTGTTGGTCAATGCGGTGTGGGTTTTGCTTTTACTATGGTATGACATATCAGGATTAAAAAAATATGTGCATTGCACACATCAGGTATTATTGTGGCAAATAAATATATGTACATGTGACCTCAATTAGTACATAGGTGTGAAGCCTGCATACTACATGAATACATTTGTTTCCTTTGACAGATTGTGCTACTGCTTCTCAGATCGTAGGTCACATATGTATGTATGTGACAAGGCCGGCCACTGTAGTGATCTGTGGCCAAGGTCATCTGTGCCACACACATCCATGACAGTTACTATAGAGTAGTGTGAGTGAGCGTACATGCCTGGGGTATATGTCAGACATGCTCATATACAACAGCAACCGGCAATAATGGACAGTCATTATAGGTGTACATCAGCCTTGTGAATATGCATTCAGGCCCCTAATGTCTTATGTGATACACCAAGGTACTCCACAATACCTCTGGATATGTGGATACCAAGGGACAGATGACATAACACGTGGCTGTAGGTACACATTGGTACCCAACATACATGTTGGGAGCTACCACCTATGTGGTACTGTCGGGATAGTATGTATAGTAAATGTGGATGACTATGCTATAGTCGGCTTAGTGCAATACTGCATCTGTCAGACAACAGGTATCTGTCTGTATGATACCCTTGTGTAGGATATGTGTCCCATCCAGAGAATACATTGTAGGCCAATGCAAGCATTTCCAGATGTGGATGGACATATCCCTAGTGTGTTTGCATGTACCTAAGAGGCCTATATGCCAAACAGGTGTGGTCCCAGGAACGGGTGGCAGTCAATACCACTGGTTACTGTTATAGTATAGTACCAGAAAGATCCCACTGTTACTGAGTTCCCTACAACTGTGTCAGTTGTCAGGACATCATCTAATGATTGGTTATAGTCATGCTGTTGAGGATGTGTATACTACCAGAATGCAAAACATTGACAGATATTAACAGTATCACCCACAGCATAGTGTCAACCCATGTCATACACACATGTGTACCCATGTTAGTACATATCTGTAGTAGAATGCATACTGGCCATTGAGAGATACTATGAGATGTTAATGTGTAAAACAGGGTATGTCACACATCCCATGTGTCCACTATGCACGTACATGCAGACAGTGTGCACCCACCATGTTCACAGATGTACACCTGCTAATCTGTACTGCACACATCACACACGTACTGTCCACTCACTAACACATGCTGGCAACACTATACACTTCAGCCAGGTGGCACATGGGCGGACAATACATACTCAGACCTAACACTGGTGTAAACAATGCTACATTGACAATCAGAGCTTTGATGCATCATGCTTGCTCAGATATACCTACAAGGATATCATTATACTTTCCTGTTGACAACTTGCTAATATTGCTACACTGCTATAATGTCAACCTGTGCATCAGCACCATGTTAGCCTGTTCCTGCATCAATGTTACAGATGACAGGAGGTGGCACAGGTGTCATCATATGCACAGGGTGTGTTGTTGGTATGCCAGAGCCCGACATTGACCCATCCAATCAACATGTCTGTGTCTGTGTGTGTGTGTGTGTGTGTGTGTGTGTGTGTGTGTGTGTGTGTGTGTGTGTGTGTGTGTGTGTGAGAGGGACAACAGTATAGCATGGGCCAATGCTGATGTAATGTGTGTGTGTATGTGTGAGCCCTAGCTGTTTGGTTAATGTGTGTGTGTCTGCATGCACACAGCTCCACCATGTGGCTGCCATATACAGGAGGTTGTGGGACAGCCACAGACTGTACCTGCCAGGCTGTACAGATCACTGTCTCCAGCCACGGACACAGTACCTGTGCCTGGCAGGGGTGCTACGGACAGTATCAGGTACCAACCCTGACTGGGTACTATCATCAGAGGCAGAGGTATGTCGAGTGGACCCATGTCCCTGCAGGGACTGGCCAAAGCCACCTGCACATGGTCTACTAGGACGGTCAATCAACAGGCCAGCCCCAGCATTGCTGGGGCTGGTACTGCCACTACAGGAATGGCTGTGATCTGTGGGCCATCCGTGACGACTGCCAGCTGTTGATGTTGCTGGCATGCATCCGCAAGGACATCTCAAACGTCCCGCATGGTCCTGGCTCATGGAAAACACATTGTGGAGTGCATCTGATGTCTCCCCCCAACGTCTATCAATGACATCGGTGTAATTCTGGATGGCACCGGCAAGGTCACGGATGCTGTCATTGATAGTGGAGTAATGGACCCTCTGCGCCCTTAGCCCCTGTCTAGTGTAATGTTCCATGTGTGCCTGTGCCTGCATTACAGCCCAGAACATACTTGAGGTTGTAAGACCTGTGAGGGCATGTCTGCCAGGGGCAATACGACCAGCGGTGCTCCCCTGAGAACCCCTGGAAATCCGCCTATGTGGTACCATTCCAGGAATCCGGGTATGGCTGCTGTGAGGGGATGCAAGTGCCATTGGTACCACAGTATCCTGGTCAATGCCAACTGTATGCTGTCCCTTGGCTAAGGCCATTGGTGATGAGGGATGTATTGGCAGTATGAATGTGCGCATAGATGGGGTGGAACGCTGTGTACTGTCAATTGGCGGACCAATGACAGACCCTGTCAAACCTGCCTGTGCCACAATACGTCTCATCATCTCCACTATTTGTGGCAGTGACTTCAGGTTCCCTGCTGCATTCAGCCACCCCAAACTCAGCACCTGTGAGAGGAAGACAGGAAACACAGTTTACAATCTGTACATGATGTTAGCACACATGCACACATGCACACATGAACACATGCACACATGAACACATGCACACATGCAGACATGAACACATGCACACATGAACACATGAACACATGCACACATGAACACATGCACACATGAATGCATGAACACATGCACACATGAACACATGCACACATGCACACATTAACACATGCACACATGCACACATGCACATATGGACACATGCACACATGAACATGTACACATGCACACATGAACACATGCACACATGAACACATGCACACAAATACACTCCTCACTACAGCAGATACACACACACACCAGCAATCCAACACATACTCAATATTGGCCCTAGGGCCTACAGTAGCCTAGCCATATGCTACCCTGGCCTTTGCCACACATGTACTTTGATTTCACTTGCCCCTGTCAACCAGAACCACAGAGGGGATTCCTGGGGTGTATTACCAATCTCCCAAACAATCATCAGGGGTATTTATGACAACTGCTAATGAGGATCCTTGTTTGCTATTGCTAGGTGGTCTATTCCAGAGTATAGCATATATCTGGGATAGGAACCTATCCCTCCAGCATGTGCTGTTTAGTGAGCTGAAGAGGTTTAGGGCCTTAGAGCATGTAGCCTGGAGGGATTGTGATATGTTGCCATGGTGGTTGTCACACAGCTATGGGTCTGACATACCTCTGTATGTCCGGCAGAGGTCACCTCTGTGTGGGCGGTATGCAATACAGTCTAGCTGTGGTTTTGTGAGTCAGTCTGCATAGGGTATCTGTTTGAGGCCAGTATTACCCTTTGTGAGGTATGTCTGTGGCTTTTCTATGTGCTGTAGTTGTCATGTGAGGTACATACCACACGGGGCATTGTGATGAGTAGAGGGGAACACTGACCTATATTTCCCTAGATGAGAAACCTGTTGTCATGACACATACCACATAGACAGATTACAAGTCTAGTGTGGCACTGTCTTTATGAAAGGGGAGGCTACTGTCCACCTGTGTCCCATGTTCCCTTATTACACCTTCAGTGTTAGGTAGATTTCTACCTATGTGGTAGTTAATGGGTACAGTGTTTTGGAAAGGAGGAATGGCACTGCAGTATCGGCACTTGTCCACAGTCCATGCCTTGGTCACCACACACCTGTTGCAGTACATATGACCCCATGTCTCTCTCTCTCTCTCTATATATATATGTATGCATGATTGAGTACAATGCCCCGTTCGGAATGTATCTGACCAGACACCTGATGCAGCTTGAAAGGCCCCAAAAGTTCCTCACCAAAAGGATAAAGGGTCTCAAAAATATGTCTTATGCTGCCCGACTGAAAGAACTCCAGCTTTATTCAGTCTCATACCGCTTGCTCAGAGGTGACCTGTGCCTGACATATAAGGCCATGTCAAACCCAGATTTGATGAATATGCTTCACCTCAAAAAATCTAGATCCCTCAGAACCACAAGGGCGGGAGACTTAAACCTTGACACGGTTATAAATAGAACGTGCTGGAGGGACAGATTCATCACCCAGAGACTCCTATGCTGTGGAACAAAATCTCGGTACATGTGAGGCAGAGCACCTCGCTGGCCTTGTTCAAGAGGAATCTTGACCAATGGATGGGAGATCGCAGATATACCCCAGGGATTACTTCAGTGTCACTGCTTGACAGAGGCACAGAAAAATGATAGGCATAGTTTTTATTCAAACTAAAGGGGTGGCGAAAGCCACATAACTATGGGCTAGGCTTATAAATGCCCTTGGGCAGATAGCCTAGTATGAACCTATGAACCTATGAACCTATATATATATATATATATATATATATATATATATATATATATCCATGCACATACATGTACACATCCATTGCTGTACATATAGATGTACATATAGGCACATGTACAGTCCACCTTTCATGGTGGGGATATCACTTATGCGACAGTTGTGGGATGTACAGTTATGTGATTATATTGCACAGTGTTGTGCAGAATGCATTTTGGTGTCCTCAGCCGATGTAGCTTTAGCAGTCCTCACTGGCTGTAATGCTGTAACACAGCAGATCTGACAAATCAGTTTGGCAGCGTTTAACCACCACATGACATATATCAGCACTGCGTGCTGTTTTCTATGCCTCACACTATGACCTACATAGATATATGCACATAACAACCTTCAACGACATATATGTGTCCACCCTTCACTAACAGTTGCAGTATGTCCCTTGCCCTATGCACATGTGCAGATACAGATAGATATGTACTGCTGCCACATATGGATGATTTGCAGTGTGTAGAGTACTCTTCAGGAACATCTACTACATGCCGGCACATACATATGAGTTACATACCTTACCTTTGTTTTCCCTGCTCCGTCTGTTGTTACTGTTTTGTTGTTTTTTTTTTTTGGTTTTGTTTTATTTTTTTTGGTTTTCTCTGTCTGTTTCTGTTTCTGTTTCTGTCTCTTTTCTCTGTGTCTCTGTGTGTGTCTCTCTTTCTCTCTCGCTCTAGCTCTCTATCTCCCTGTTCCTGCAATTATATTATTGCATGTGTGGACAGCAGGTACAGCCTGCTTTTCTAGGTATCTGCACATGTGCATGTGACAGCCTCTGCACCAGTTGCTGCCCACCATTCAGTAATTGCATACCGCCTGCTGTGTGGTGATTGCAGTAATCACTGTGATTGCAGCCCACTGCTATGAAATGCTAGGTTAGGTAGGCGTAGCCCTTTCAGCTTTCCAAGGTGGGACCCATGCTTGTTTGCTCTGGACACCATTGTGTCAGTCAGAAGGTTGGTATATGTCTCTTTTCTGAAGCTAGGGTTGTAGCCAGTGATATGCATGTTGTACTCAAACCTGAATGTTGCTGCTTCCAGTATGCACTTCTCAGTGTAGACATGTACTCACCCCTCCAAATGCTAACACAGGATACATGGGAGTATGTACTTTCTTTCTGAATTAGACAATTAACTGCCATACAAATGTGGTTATTGCAATGTATTCCTGTGGCACATGCTCTGTTTGTGAACTGCTATATTGTAATTATTAAGTTACTCACTTCTGAACAGTTTGTGGTTTGTTTGTGTTGGCATTAGCACAGGCTGCTCAACACAACTGGACATATTTCAGTACTGAGTATGCCTACCTACACCCTTGTTTTTGCCTGAATACACAGGTATGTCATGCCTTTGGGTAGGCGTGCAGAACTGCAAAGAGCATTTTTTATTATCGTGTGAGGTTTATCTTGCTGAACATACAGGGTTGCTGTGTACCTGTTAGTCTATCAAGGCAAGTAGTCTGTCTGCATAGCTCCCACATGTGCACATGTCTAGATGGTAGCTAGAGGTTAGCCTATTATTCTTTGTCTGTGCACCACACCAGTTTTTTTCAGCACTGGCACGATGGCATTGTCACAGTTGGTTGCTAGCAGTACATGGCTACAGTCTGTGATATTTCTGTGTTGTACTCCTACATAAGGGCATGCTTGTGGAACTCCTTCCAAAGCTATTTGCAGAGTGTGTAACAGCAGAAATGCTAATATGCCTGTGTGTTTCTGCCTCTGCCAGGCCTCAGATACTCTCAGGTATATATTTGAACGGCCTCAGTGAAAGGTACATCTAAGTGAGATACACCTGCAATATATTACAGACATATTGCAGTTGAGACTTTCTTGGGAATCGGAGCATACGTATTACTACACCTTTTCTGACGTGCAAGCAGTGTCTACTCTCACCTATTGACATTATTCATTAAGTGTGATTCCCCACTATTCTGCCTAATGTTAGTACTTTTCAGAGTAATTCAGAGGGGCACAGCTAACATTTGTTTGCAAATCAGGGACATCCCTGTAAAGCAGTCACAGTTGCAGAGTCTGGTCTCTGCCCTATTCAGTGTTGTTTGTGCCTGTCAGTGTTTATCCTGGTCTGATACAGTGTGGTGTTTGTAATGTGCTACTGTAACATTGTTCCCTGCTAGAATGGCTGTCTCTCTTTTCACAGTCATGTCATGCAATTCCACAACTGCTGGTAAAGGCCAACAGTACAGCATTTGTGTTATGCCATTCCTAATTTCCATTTACATTCCCTCATTGTAATGCATGATATATTTATTTCAGCACCAAGTTATTTGTATATCTGCTGTGGCTTAGTGGTAATTCATGCAGTCTATTGTGTCAACGGCCTGGGGTTCGAGACTGGCAGAGTTTTTTTCTTTTGCTGCTGAGCAGAACAAGGGCCCTGACATAGAGTGACTAAAGCACTTTTAAGCAGTTGTAAGCGGGTTTGCGTGGGTTTGCCCGATGCTTAGCGACACTTAGCTAAGCGCATGCATGCGCACACTTGCTTAAACCCACTTACTACTGCTTAAAAGTGCTTACTCCCACTAAACCCCGTGCTAATTTCTTTGAAAGAAAATAAAATGGGGAGATAGGTAAGTGGTGAAAAAGGGGGCACAAAGAAGAACAGACAGTAGGTATCCAAGCTCAGGATGTGCAGGACAGGTTTAGGGAATGTCCATACCTGCCCATTTCTTTACCAGCAGCAGCTGTGCATATGCAATAAATTTGGAGTGATATTTGAAACCTTCCACCCCTGGGAGCTGGGTGAGGACAACAAAGTATGTTGTATTGCCAATTATAATTATCAGTTTACATGTGTGCAAAATGGGCAGCTATGTATTGGGTGTAATTTTTTGTGGTTACAGATTGGCCTTTTTTTTTTTTTTCAGGTGAAAGTGGAAAGTGAGGTAGAGGAAGTAGGTATGTTTGGGGAGGTAGGTTAGGGAGGTTAACAGACAAGACAAACAAGACGCATGCAGGGGCGGTGTATGACACATGGGGTGAGTGAACACAATTGACGGGGATGGATGTTTGGAAATTGCAAGCCCATGAGCCCACAGATGGTAACAGTGGAACTGAGATCCCCACCCATGGGCAGTCACAACTGCAGCTTCACAGCCCCGAGGGTGGCTGTGCTGGGGTCTGCATAGGACGGGCAGCACCTGTGAGACGCACCACTCTCACCTCGAGCTGGCATAGGGGATCAGCGACTGAACACTGGATCTCCCTACGCACCACAGCCCGGACACTTCGAAGGGTGACAGTTGGCCCTTCTCTGCCCATGCTTGTACAGGGGGGCATGATCCCTATCCCCTGCAGCACTTCCATCCGAAGGTGGCATAGGACCAATGGAGGAGGGGAGCCCGGGCTGGGCACCGGACCTGCTGGTGCCAGGTGCACTCGCCAGCTGAGGACAGACAGGTGGGTCCGCTAGGACTGGTCTTTCCATACGTTCTGTGATTAGGTGTGTTTAATTACAACATAAACAACAGCAGTCCAGATTAGTTGTAACAGCATGCAGTAATATTCCCATTAACCCAACACACCAAGGTTTCAACAGTTTATCAGCAAGCATAACACATGCATATAATGAACGACAGTGGATATTCCAACAGCATGCAGGGATGATTGGTAGCAACAGGCCACCATGATTGTGGTGTTTGAACAGGGCACATGCATCAAAGTGAATGCAAATATTTATAGAACAATAGGACATATGTCCCAACAAATATTTGAGATTACACATACCCATTGAGGTGTGGAATTGCATGGTTTATGCACATACAGTAGGGTGTAGAAAGAAACCTCAATTAACATCTTATAAGTACTTTTAGTCTACACTACATTCCTAGTGACTGCAAGTGTATATCCCCTACATGTATTATTACACTTGCCAATATGCATTTGATTGTGTAATGGGTTTGGCTAGTTCAATATATACCTGACCTATATCTGACATACTAACTGTCCAAGATGCAGATGTTGCTGCTACATATTTCTTGATTTCATTTATATTTCTTTATCTACATATCTGGATGTTTTCACATGACATTTTCACTTCAATTTGTACAGAACCCTGCATTTATTGAAGCACACTGACATTTCTGGGGAACAAATTAACATGCTACTCGTGTGCCAGATTTACTTATGCAGGCCATCCCGTAACTGACTGTTGAGGACTGTATATATGCTTCACAGCTACTAGCACTTCCATCACCCACTTTAGATGGGACTGCACAATTCTGGGTTGCCAGCACTTATTAAAACAGTACTATTTGTATAATGCAAGGGTACAACAACATTTCAAAGTAAGTGACACAGACACACTCCCGGTTTTCTACCTTTATTAATTACATTACACACTTTTCCACAGGCTCGCTCCTTTATTTGATATAACAGTGCATATGGAAGACATATTCAAGACATATTATACCTTTATTAATAGGTTAGAACACTCTTTTTCAGGCTCGCTCACTTATTTTATATGACAGTAGCTGCAGAGATATTATTCTGGACATATTTTACCTTTCTTAATGGGTTACTACACTCTTTTTTTCTGGCTCTCTGACTTTTTTATATGACAGTACATGCAGAGGACTTATTCAGTCCATTTTATGGCTGTATTATTGGTCTATAACACTTTCTTTCATGCTCTCTCCCATATTTTATATAACAATACATGCAGAATAATCACTAACCTGCCTGGTAGCGCAGCCTTAGCAGCCTATCTGCATAGGCTTGCTGATTCGCAGCATGGTCACCTGCAGCTGTGAAATAAATGAAGGGATATTGAGACATACCTATCCATTATACAGAATCAATTATCAATTCTTACATACTGCATTCCATGGCTACCTACTCAGTTGTGGGGCATCTTGCATCCCACGGGCCTCCTGTATCCATTGGTTCAGGCAGTCCTGCTTCCATCTCTTCAGGTCTGCATGGTGGTGATGGACATGCTCACCAGTCCGAGGAACACCTGTGACACTGGTGAGGTCATGAGCTAACCGGTTCCAAGCCTCTGCCTTGTACTCCATCCCTTGGAACTGGCTCTGCAGAAGTCTTGACTCATGACGGTGGACAAGGAGCCAAACCATGTATTTCGACTCCTCGATGCCCCAACGTTGCGCTCGGAAGTGTGTACCCTCTCCAGCACCAGCCATTCTAACTGCAGATGTGAGCTACAATCAGTTATGGCAAGTATTCCTGCCTATGGGGCTTAAATATGCTGCATTTCCCTCACTTTTGTGTGATTGGCCATTTTTGAAAATTCTCGGCTGACTGCAGACCTGCTTCATAATGGTTAATCTACCATTTCTAAGTATATGTATGTTAACAGTGACTGTTTTTCCTAAGCTGTCATGGCTTAGTGGTTCAGTACTTTGATTATGGTGCACAGAGTCCTGGGTTCGAACCTTGTCATTCATTTTATTTTAATACTGTCCAGACAGGCTAGGGGGTGTGGCTGTGTTTAAGCAACTTTGCTGTACATTGCTCCACATTGCCCTACGGTGCCCTGGTTGACATGGCACACACGTCCGCACAAACAGATTGCGCTGGTTAAAGCACTTTTTAGCTTTGGGCACCTGGGTAAAGCACTATTTAACTATGGGCTACTATATTGCGCTGGCTAAAGCTCTATTTAACTATGGGCAACTCTATTCCACTGGGTAAAGCACTATTTAACTCTGGGCAACTCTATTGCGCTGGGTAAAGCGCTGCTTAACTGCGGGCAATTATATATCAGGATCCTTTAAAAATATATATTTTGTTCACTGATACATAGGCCATTTCACTGCTTTTTACTAATATTTTAATCATATATGTCAGGTATTATTTCATATACTGATTTAAAACATAAATAAGAAGGGGAGTGGTGGGACTCGAACCGTGAATGCCTCCTCTTTGTGCAAATGCTCTACCATTACGCAATTGCTATTTGATGTGATTTGTATAAACATTTCTTTCTCATGCTCTTCCATGTCGGAACTGCTAACTGCACTAAGCAATGGGTACACCCGCGCACACACGCGCAAATACGGGCAGCTATTTCGGGAATTTAAAAAAAATAAAATTAATGTTTTACTTTTTATAACTGTGATGGGGGTTTACAATGTCAGGGAGTGTGGTGTTGGGTGCAAGGACATTTGAGCAGACTCGCTCTTGTGTGTTTTCATTTTACTTTTTGAACCCTTGCAGGGGCGTGGACATTTAGACTGCTTGGCAGTTGGACACGCCCCCTGCTTTCCTACATGGTCCGTGTAAGACTTACGGTTGAGTCAGCATGCCCTCATGTATATTCATGGCACGCTGACATCATACCGTTCAACTGCAGTCTCCAAGTAAGACTTATTTAGTCTTACACAGAGGATTCATGAATCCAGGGGCATGTGTTTCCTGAAAGACAGGAAGACTGAAACTTAAAGGCTATCATTATTTAATGAATTAATTTCTCACTTATTTGCCAGAAAACCACAAATTTTAAGAGGAACAGACCATTCTGGGAAAATCTGGACAGTTGAGCGTTATGAACTCAACTCCTTGAATCACAAGTGGTGGTATAGGTGTTGAATTCAGGCTCTTGTTTGAGCCGAGTAACACTAACTACCAGGTATACCTAACTGGGGCATTTTACACACACACACACACACACACACACACACACACACACACACACACACACACACACACACACACACACACTCTCACACACACACACACACACACACACACACACACACACACACACACACACACACACACACACGTATGCACAGCATAACTCCTGCAAATAACAGAACAAAACTCTCTTTACCAGCATGACTCTGGCTCTGGCAACACCAACAGAACAGCAGCAGCAATAACTCCTGTAACACAGAGCAATAAGAGAACAAGAACAGCTAGTTTAGTTAGTTTAACTTCTGAGTGTGAATCCATGTTATCGTGAACACTCCATTTCATTCATTTTTCCCGACAGGTCTTGCAGTTGTAAAAGTGTGTGTGTGTGTGGGGGGGGTCTCCTTCCCCCTGGCTCTATGGTTCTGGTTTACATGAAGAGCCATGGGAATGAAACATATGGTTTAAGATGGAGGTATAAGTTAACATAATTCCATTTTTCATATGTTCTTTCTAAAGATAAAGAATTAGACACTTTTTATGCTATGGAACTGCAGCACTTGATTAACAATTTGTTACAGAACACCTTTCCAGTGCATTGAGTGAAAGATACATTTCAGTACTATTATAATAACCACATATGTTGCATCTGTTCATGGTCTGAAGGCATATTTAAATCTAAATTTAAACAACTTATTCTTATCAACTAGTGAAAAAGCAGCTGCAGAGAGCAGTGTAGAAAAAACAATTATTATTGGTTTCTAAACTACTCTTGCATAGGTTCCCAATGAATGCACCAAAGGTGTTAATAGCAAATCCACTCATGTTGTCTGTTAATCTAAGTGTTGATCATCACACTATGCAATAATTGAAATGGAGTATTAGATAACATGGAGCATGCAGGCATAACTCCAAGTTTCACTGAATTAATAAACTGGATAAATGTTGCAATGGCTATTGCAAGGAACATGACAGGCACAATTAGGGTGTTGTTTAGTCCAGCACATATTATTCTTTAAAGCTGGACTGGCAGCAAAAATGTTGAACTGAATCCCAAAGCTTGCACAGTCACTCTGCTGAGGGGCAGAAACAATTATGTCATCAACAAAGCAACTTAATGTTGATAGACTTGTCAGGCATCATTGTTTTTATTTTTGCCTTTCTAATGTCTGCTTGCTCTGTCTGGCTAGCCACTACCTAGCCAGAGCAAAGAGCTGTGCAGACAACCAGGCACCCTGTTGAGTACTGGAATACAAGGACACTTTTTCTGATACCCAGTCACCAAACCTGACCAGAACAATGACCCATTAAAGGGTGTCACAAATTTTCCTGGAAATTTATTCACCTTGAGCGCAATAAATAGACATTGTCACAACAGCCTGCTAAATGTGTTTTCTGTATCAGTGTTCATGATCTCTAGCAGTCCTGGGATCTAATATACACTTTTACAGGTTAATTGCCTTGAAATGAAGCCTGCCTGATCAAGGTAAACCAAAGATATAATCAAAAGCTTAAATCTGTTTGTCCAAAGTAGATTCATACTAGGTCATCAAACTTATTATCATTGCACTAGGAAAGATTTAAAACTGAACTTAAAAACAGTAATGACTGATTTGAACCAAATATCATAAAGTAAACATTTAGCAATGAACAAGATCCTTTCCCCAGTCTTCAGTTTGGTAGTTGTGCCCCCCACACCCTTGCTAAACTCAAGAATGAACTATGTTGGTGGCAAGGATACAATTTGTTTAAAACCACAGTTTAGCAATCAAAACAAAATACTGCTGAATTATTTGATAAAATGGGCACTTGACTAAAAATGGATGACTAACCACACTGAGACCGAAACTGGCTGAATGTTTTTAACATATCCTACTGATAGTGACATAGGGAGTTCATACAATGTGCTGAAAATAGGAAGAGGTTGATAGCCCAAATGACAGTCAAGACTATTTACTGGCATCAATAGTGTGGAAATTAAAGCAGTGTTTTAGGACATTAATTTGTATGTGAGTTATACAAATGTTTTAATAAATGTTGCATTCATTCAAGGTGTTTAAGAAATGCTCAGATAGAAACATACAGGTTTCAAGGCAAAGTTTATGGAAGTCTGCTCTCTTTCCATAATTTAAGGTCAAAATATAAGGCTTAAGATCCAACATGTTGAAAAGTGTCAATAATAATGTTTGTTGAACTGTGGGAATTTGGGAACGCACATAAGGCCAACCGCAAGTATGAATCTGTCCTTTTGTACTTACTCTGCCTGTATTCCAGAGTATAACTGCAGCCATCTTACTAGAGATAGATAAAATGCCCACAAAGAGTAGACAAATTGTCAAGTTATTGGAGTACATAAGAAACCCTAAGCATTGTTAGGCCATTTAAATTGCCAGTCTTGCAGAATGCTTGATATGTTACGGAATGCATGCACAATGCTTTTTTTTCACATTCTCTGCCTCTGCTATCTGTCAGTTATTAACCACCTCCATAGCCAACTGGCCCATTTCATTCATTATCATTAGGTTAAGGATTGACTGGGAGAAAGCCATCATCCAGACAGCATTCATGGGTCTCTCAAAGTAGTTTCTGCTTATTTTCCCCACCCTAAAGCACATACCCAGTGAGTTATATAGGGAATGCATGTCATGGGCTGACAGTTGAGGCCTTTCCCTCTCTTCTGCAAGGTGTATTCCCACCAAATCACCTTAACACACCCCATCTGGGCTTGAACAGCAAGCTTACCAATCTCCAGCAGGGATTTAGCATAATTCAGTGTGCCCTCAAGTTTGTACAATCTCCCCCATCACATGTTAGAGACAAGCAGGCCACATCCTTCACTTCACCACTCACCTCACCTCCTGGCTCCTAAGGTTCCAGGGCAGCTAATCAGAACTGACTCGATTGCAGCCAGGAAACTAACCCATTGAACACAGAGCTAGGCTAAGTACATATGCAGTACATACTGTATGCCTTCTCCAAAGCCAACCTGACCATAAGGTAAAGCAACTCCTAAGCATGCTTTTAAAATGTTATTGAAGAGGTTTTTATCATCAGATTATTTTAATGATAGAAGGGCACAAATCAACTGATTATATTTATCCCAATCATTTTACAGTTCAGTAGCCCATGTAGCCTAACTCCTCAAACCAACATTTAAGAAGTACTTAAGGAAGTTTGAGATTTTTTTCTTTTGAAAAGGGAAGGAATTTAATGAAAGGAGTTATGTGAGTTTTAACTTATAGTTTAAACATAGTATAGAAACAGGTCCATTAATCTCCAAGGTTTGGTCACAGCCATTCATCACATTCCATACAAGTCCCTAATATCACATAAGGAATCTGCTCAAAACTTTGGCAGGCTGAAACTTTGGAATTAAAGAAGAATTCTGTTGGCCTTAAAAGTCCCTAGTTAATACCACCTTATGTCTGCAATAACTATTGCTAATAATTCTTCAGAAATCAAAATGTATTAAATGTAAAGGAAACTAAAAAATAGAATTCATATTGTCTCATTCTTTATAAAATATATTCTTTTTACGCAAATATATATATATATATATATATATATATATATGCAAAACGTGAATAAGAAGGTGCACCATGCGCTGTATTGAAGTATCAATGATACGAGACAGTCTCATATAGTAAAATCCAAGTTTAATGACAAAAACGACTGCAGTAAAAAGTTAGCGCTTTCACGTTTATCACAAACGTTTCTTCAGACTTAAACGTTTGTGATAGACGTGAAAGCGCTAACTTTTTACTGCAGTCGTTTTTGTCATTAAACTTGGATTTTACTATATGAGACTGTCTCGTATCATTGATACTTCAATACAGCGCATGGTGCACCTTCTTATTCACGTTTTGCATAATTTTTCCTGTTTTGAAGGTGCTCTACTTGGTAGGATTCGTTTATTTCTGGATATATATATATATATATATATATATATAGGTTCATAGGTTCATAGGTTCATAGGTTCATACTAGGCTATCTGCCCTAGGGCATTTATAAGCCTAGCCAGAGTGTGTGTGGCTTTCACCACCCCTTAGGATGAGAATACTGTACCCATTAGTTTGCTGTGCCTCTGTCCAGCAGTGATACAGAGATGATTCCCAGGGTAAACCTACGATCTCCCATCCACTCGTCAAGATTTCTCTTGAACAGAGTCAGTGAGGGGCTCTGCCTCACATGGACTGGGATTCTGTTCCATAGTGTAGGGCGTCTCTGGGTGATGAATCTGTCCCTCCAGCACATCCTATTTATATCCGTGTTGAGGTTTAAGTCTCTTGCTCTCGTGGCTCTGGTGGATTTGGACTTTGTGCGGTGGAGCATGTCCATTAATTCTGGGTTGGACATGGCCTTGTATGTCAGGCACAGATCACCTCTGAGCAGACGGTATGCGACTGAATAGAGCTGGAGTTTCTTCAGTCAGGCATCGTATGACATATGTTTGA